>NW_026880986.1:0-33325 GCF_032173495.1 Musca vetustissima | reverse complement strand
TAAATATTATAATATTTGTATTTATGGTGAATATATTACAACCCAAAGGGACACAGACCCAATACACAACAACGGCTCTGAATGTTAAATTAAACTCAAAGCCTACAGGTAGTTTTGATTGATAGCATAAACATTCTCCTAGGAAAAATAAGATTTGGAATTTATGCCAGGGTTTCAGAAGCTAAGTGGTTGGGGATAATCAGTTAGAGAGATGAGAATCGCGAAATATTGCTAAGGCCCAAATATATAAGCTCAATATTAGGTTTTAGTGGTAGTTGTGTAGGGTATCATCTGGTCGGCCCCGTCCGACTATACTGCTCCGCTCACTGGTTTAAATATTATTTTGTTTTTCAACAGTACGTAGGAATGTTTGTTAGCTGAATATTATTTTTCCGAATACGAATGTATATTCTAATGCATAGCTATTTGCTTATATTTTCCCACTTGTTATGATTATTGTTGTTTTCATATTTAAATTTTAATAAATATCCAATAATGTTTGTAATTGGACAAACGATTGTGGTCACATGATTGGCGTTTCCAAAAAAAAAAAAAAAAAAATATATGTGGTGTAGGTTTGCTCTAAATGTTATTCTAACAAACATTTGTTGTTAACAAAAACCAAAATAAAGGTCGGACAATTCTGTTCCAAAAAAAAAAAAAAATGAATATGAATATGTAAATGTGATCCATTTCTGTTGGTGTGGCATTGGAAAAAATATGCAAATATATTTCATAAATGGTTAAATCAACATGTGAAAGAATTTTGAAGAATAAAATGGAATATTTGCATAATTTTATGACAATCGCTTGTATCATTGCCTTCGCTCTGTTGTCAGGTCTGGGATCATTTAGGTTGAATATGTTAAAATTTTTTATTTATTTATTTTTTTTTTTTACAAAACATTTGTTACACATAAAATACAGATTTACAATGGACATTTCTTTTGTGTATCCATGTTTTCAAAGGATTTCTCATCAGAAGTTATAATATTTAAGACTTTATGTATACATAAAATATATAACTTATATACCTAACGATTAAATTATCATTAAATATAGTTTATATGAATTTGTGAAATATGTCCTTTTCAGTGGTGCATCATGCTACTAAGTATGAAGATAAAATAATTCAGAAATTTTATGCTTATAACTGTATTATTAAAATTAAAATTGTATTATTATTAATGTATTCATTTCAAAGCCAAGCCAAAAAGCCTTATATGGCAAATGTACTACAAAATACATTTATACCTAATTAAAATTTAACATGGATGAAATAATAAAAATTTTAGTGAAATTAATGTATGCTGCTAATATTTTCAAAATAACTTTTTTATCGAAAAATGTGTCCATCCTTGGATTTTTCTGTTTATTAAATTTACTTATACATGAATATAGCAATACTCATTATTTCCCAAAAAAAAAACAAATTAAAGTATCGGAAAAATGACTTTGTATTATTGTTGCTGTAATAACAAAATCTTTCGACAACAATAACAATAAAAAGACAAATAAATAAAAAGAATAATAAAAACAATTGTGGGACCAACAATCACAACCCGACGAATAAAAATAAATCCTATCAATTCATAACAACCACAATTATTGTCACACATGTTTATATGTGTTGGAAATTATTATATAGAAGATAGAAGTAAATATGCAGTTATAGAAGTAGCATTATATAGAAGTAAATATGCAGTGTTCGTATTACAATTCTTTCAATTTTTATTTATAAATGTTTTACATGTCATGGTACATAGGATGTCAGGAAGTGGTTTATTCTCTCCGAAATTTAAATGGGGGTATATGTCAGAATATTAATCAATATTAAAAATGTATAATTCTGCGATACCTCGAAATACGTTCTTATAGCTAAAATCCGGTAGGACATTTATATGGGCTCACGTTAAAATAAAACAGTATCAGCAAAGGTAATTCCATATATTTGTTTGGGAAAAAGAAATCCATTATTTTTTCGGCAGATGGCTGTACTGATAGACTTCTCGGAAAGTATCGATCAAACAATTTCAGATTTATGCTGACATTTCGCAGTAAAAAATATTTTTCTGTTATTTGTTTGTTGCATTCAGTTGTGTGTTCACTTCGTTAGAACAAAGCAAAATTCGGTACATTTTACAGATTTTCTTTGACAAAGGCGAAAAAAAAGCCAAGCGGCTAAAATTGTGAATGATGTGTATGGTTTCGATACTGTAATAGCCAAGTATGCGCATTAAGGAATTTTAAAGATAAAAGATAAAGATGCACCTCGTACAGGTAGACCGGTCGCCGAAAATGCCGATAAAATCGGAGAAAAGGTAGAAGTGACCGGCATGTTAGCAGTCTTAGCATCGCCCAGGAACTAAAAATCGACCATAAAATTATTTTAAACCATTTACGCAAAAAAAAGGTTTAATTTTTCCCCAACCTAATATATAAAAAGGCGGACAAGCAGAAAGTGAATCTATGAATATTCCCAAAAGTAACTAAGGTACTATATGCTTCTCTTTCCATGTTACAAACATAAGGATGGAACAATGTGTACTTTAGACTATAAAAATGTAGATTGCACATAATCACTGTCGGAGTAGAGGAGGTTTTTAGATAGTTATAAAGTGTTTTCAAATTAAAAAAGACATGGAGCTCCAGTTTTGTTGTGTACCCGCAACTGAAATAAATTTTCTCATGGCTATAATTGGCATATCGGATTCCTGGTGAGTGAAAATGTCTTTTCAGAAATTACTGAATATATGTTATTGTGTTAAAAAAGCGCGCTTTAATTTTCGTTCTTACTCCAGTTTTCCAACCTGAGAATATCCCACCAACACATAATGCAATAACATTGTCTCTCCAAGTCACGACCGATTTAAGAAATTTTGAATACAAACGACGTAATGAAGGAAAAAGTATGCCAGAACAAACTCAACGATTTTTTTCGAATAAATAATTTATACATTATAGCTTATAAGCTGCTTTGAGTGTATCAGAAAGTTAAAAAGCGCCTTCAAATTAAAAACCAGTAAGGAAAGTAGTAAAGTCGGACGGGGCCGACTATATGATACCCTTCGCCACTATGGGTATATTTAAAAGATGCATCCTAACAGCAGGGCCATTAACATGAAATTGAGTGAATTAAAAGATGTGACTTTTATCTAAATGTGAATCACCTTAGATCAATCCATAAACATGCCGTTCATTGTTACAATGGGACAAAATTATGTAAATCGATTTAAAGCAAATAACACAAAGTCGCTTCGAAATATATATGGGCTACATCTGTACTTCCACACCCAACTACGTCATTCTATTCTGAAAAAAAAAAACATGAAGAGTATGTGCAACATTTACGTAATATCGAATAAAAATAGATATGGAACCTATATCCAAATATTAACACACATCGTTCTAGGGTTTATTTAGTACGCTATGCCAAATTTCAAGCAAATCGTAGGATATATAGGAACTTTGGTATACCATTTACATTAAATCGGTCAAACATATATATGGGATCTAAATCTGAACCGATTTTCAAGAAATTTTACACACATCATTCTAGACCTAATTCATTACGCTTTGCCAAATTTCGTGTAAATCGAAAGATATATAGGGACTTTGGTACACCATTTACATTAAATCGGACGAAAATGTATATGAGAGCTTTATCCTAATCTGAACTTAAGTGACTTATGCCAAATTTCAACCGATTCAGACCATAAATGCGACGTGAACTTTGTTTACAATTCAACATAGACAGACGGTCGGACATGCAAAAATCGACTCAGAAAGTGATTCTATGCATATTCTGAAAATGAACCATGGGTCTATCTCGATTCCTTTTGCCTGTTACAAACATATGCACAAAGACATAATACTCTGTACTCTGTGAAGGGTATAATGGATTTTTCACCTGCAGACCTAGAGCCCCTTTTTTGTTGGGTACCTGAAATTAAAATGTGATATGATTATTCATTCTCAACACTGGTTGATATGTATATGGACAAACATTCCAATTAAATCAATAGTGGGTCACAACTTATTTTACGAATCAATACTGTATCCGAAGAACTTCGTATTTAGTTCCCAATTTTGACATGAACAATGTCAATTCTCCCTAGTTTGGATATATGACAACTCTTTTGTTTGAAACATTTCATCTTCAGTCATAACGTCTAACTTTTTGTTCTGATTGCTAACAATTTAATTTATTTCTCTTGCAATTGGAATAGAAAGTAATTCTGAAATGACGTAGAAAGGAGAGGGGTCTAAGGAAGCACAAGTTTACATTTGTAAAAATGTCTTTTCATTTGAAAAGAAAATCTTCTGTAGCAGTTTGTTTTTGTTGTAGTTGCTGTAGTTACGGCTGTTGGTTGTTGAATGTTCGGTTGGTAAGCTGTCCGGTTAGAAAGGCCTTTTTGTTGAAATGCCAGGAGTGTTAAATCCCCAAAAAATGTTTATGGTTTTTACATATTTTTGTGTTAAATACATTTTGATGCAATAATCCTTTTTGGGTTCCATGCTGTGGCAAGATATTTCTCTGGTATAATAGCCACATTTTAGGTTTAAGTAATGTGGGCAATAATAACAAGCTTTCTGAAAGAAAGGCAAATTACAAACACACATATGAAGTGAAACAAAGTGACACAAACTACTGGCATAAAATGAAAAATTGTATTCCATTTCATAGAATTTTTGGGGAGGGAGATAGGCCTTTGGGGTTAAGCTGGGATATGGAGAAAACATACCCCGGCTCATGCATAAGTTGGAGAATTGTTTGTGCTTTTCCTTTTTTGTTTTTGGGAAATAAAAAAAAAAAACATTTTGTGGCAACATAAGGACTGACAACCTAAATGGTAAATGTTACTTAATATGACCACAAAGTTTCGCCAAGACATAGAGATTTAATGTTTCTGCCTTGGGATGAATGATGAATTTAGTTTCCTTCATTTTAATGATTTAAAGGTTTTGTATTTTAACGGACAATACTTTGTGGTATGTATTTTTGTTTTTGAAATATGAACAAATGAAACTCAAATTTCTGTGAATGAACCTAACTGAACCCAGGTTAACAAATTTAAGAAATGATGCCTTTTGTGCATCTCGGTTGGATAATGTTCTCTCTGTCCCAAAAAACTACAGCGATTGAAATTTAATTTTTTTATTCAATCACTGTTGGAATTTGGTTTCATGTTTGGTTTCATGAAATGATTTCATGAGAATTCGATGAGTTCGTTTTTGTTGTACCGAAATTCATTACATCCCATCCTCCGAAATGTAGTACAAAGTAGTTTGCGGTATTAGAAAATCTAGCATTGAATATAATTTTTGAGAGAATTGATTTATATTAACATAGAACCCAGTGGATTTTACCTGCATTTGAAAACAATATACAGATTGCATTATTTAAGCTAGGGCTTTGAAATTTTGAACTACGGTATATTTTTTGGAGTAACAGTAACCCTTCAGTATATCCCAAATTAAAATATTTTGTAGAGTTTGGGCACGGGTATTCTGTAATTTAATATTATGGATTCTCATCAAGGAAAAAAACCAAAAAATGAGCGATATTGGCTTGATATTTCAGTTACACATGGTTTCAAATCTTCCTACAAAAAATGATCAATATCGGTTTACGTTTTGGTATATCTTCCATACAAACGGTGTTGAGGCCTATTTTAGTGAAATAACAAATCTCATCTTAGGCAAAAGGAATCGAGATAGACACATGGTTCCTTTTGAGAATATGCATAGAATCACTTTCTGAGTCGATTTATGCATGTCCGTCCGTTCGTCTGACCGTCCATGTATTTTTGTGAGCAAAGTACAGGTCGCATTTTTGATCCGATTTGGATGAAATTTGGCACAGCCCATTTGTTTGGCCTATGGACGAATCCTATTGAAATTGAAGAAAATCGGTTCAGATTTAGATATTGCTCCCATATGTAGTTTCATGTCCGTCCGTCCATGCATTTTTGTGAGCAAAGTACAGGCCGCATTTATGATCCGATTTTGATGAAATTTGGCACAGCCCTTGGGTCAAACAAATGGCCCAAGGACGAACCCTATTGAAAGTGAAGAAAATCGGTTCAGATTAAGAAATAGCTCACATATATACAGTTTCGTCCGTTTTTAGGTAAATTGTGCACCAATCTCGCAAAATGTGTCCATACAATTTTCCATATATTTCGGAATGGTATGTGCATTGAGTTTTTTACTTGGTTCACATATCTATGTAGATCACACATTTATTTTCGCCCCATTCCATTTCAATGGTCCTCTAAAGATTAGACGGCTGTTCTATCTACAGGATATTGTATATATTAGCATCTCTTGTATGTATCCAAAGTGATGAAGGGTATCATATAGTCGACTCCGTTCGACTTTTGAACTTTCCTTACGGGTTTTTCCTTTGGGTTTCCAATTATTCCAATCAATAAATTTAATAGTCATGTCAATCAAGATCATTTTGTTTTGTGTTCTTTTTTTATTTTAACAATAATCGCAATGCATTTAAAAATATTAATATTACATTAATAAATGTTTTAAACACATTCACAAAATATTGACAGTCACATATATTGTGCGTACGTATGTATAAAAACATTATTATGGTTATGCCTAGCATTCTGATGATTTTTCTCTTCGTTACAAAATAAACGGTTCACTTGGGAAATCATTTATTTTTTCCGCCTCAACTACATATCATTGTTTCAATGGAAATATGTAGATATAGTATGTGTGTGTGTGCGTTAGTGTGTACAGGGTTTTTGCAGGTTTCATTCAAACGAAAGTGAGAGAAGGATAAAAAATGGCAAGTCTCCAAGCGACCGCAAATGAATGAATGAACATAAATACGTATTCGATGCTCATTTGTCGGGTGCCTAAATTATTACAAAATTCAATCAGCAGTGGCGGCAGAAGTGGCAACCAATGAAATGTTTTATTCAATGATATCTTAACCATGTTTTTTTTTTGAGTGGAAACATAGAATACCAAAACGGTTACCTACATTTGAACAAATTTATTTGCAAACTCCACTACTTTAATTCAATTTAGGTTTTGTCTATTCAACATCCATTTGCCTATATGTGGCCAATTTACACAATGCGAGTACTTCTGTGGCACAAGAAAAGAGCTACATATGCGTATCATCATCTCTAGAGATTCCGTATAACTTAGTCGTCTTAACCTACCTAAACACATTTGAGAACATTGCCCTAAAGGCTGCAAACAAACAAACAAAGGAAGTTTACACTTCAATTGTGATAATCCTTTGAAGGCGCACGAGAGAGAGGGTGTTTTGGAGTCATTGTTGGGATAACGAATATGGGGAAGATTTCCCCACAGCTTTCCTGTGTGGGTTATTAACAATTACCCACAATAAAATGGGAAGGATATGTAATCGGTGTATACAATTGAATAGAAACTGAAATCCACAAGACTGTGGGAAGTCCAAGGCAAGCAAGGCAAGAAGATCGACAATAAAAGTTCGTATAACTCCCCAAAGGTGTCATAACAAACAAATAAAACAATTTGTTTGGTAAACAATTTATTGAAGTGTAAGAGATGGGGGAAACATATTTTCTTTTTCCTCCCTTAAAGAATGCTATGCAAATGTTTACAATGATAACACACATCATATCATAGCTGGTAAATTTTTTACTCGTGGGAAGGGAATACTTATTTTTTTGCTTTCAGAATGTTTTACATAAAAAAGTCTTGACTAAAATGGTCGATTATTAGATAGACCTGTGTCTGATCCCTGTACCCATTAGGTATACAAGACATATATAATATTTAAAAACATTAGCACATGACAGTCAAAATATGGACCATTATTAAAGGTATTCTGCATTAATGCCTTCAATACATGGACCGAACTGTTTTAAATACTGTGATGGTGTCTTGATTTCATTTTGATCATAAATATTTGTACTTTATGAGATCCGAAGGCTATGCCCTGGTTTTATATATAGAAAATAGTTTTTTTTTTATAAAATCTAAGCTTTATTATTAAAATTTTTTATTTTTATATCCCCGAAAGCTATGTTTTTTTTTAGAAAATTCTCTATTCGGAGATATTCTGAAAATTAGAACTGCAGTCGGAAGTCTTTTGTATATTGATATGTATAAAGGTCATCTATTTGTTATAAGTCCTCTGTTGATAAAATACATGTATAATCGTCTAGACGTAGAGGACATTTAAGTCCTCCGGAAGGTTTTCTGAAATGGTTTTCTGTTTATACAAAACCTGTAGGATGTCGACAGTTTTAAGAATACCACAGAAGTGCTAAAGAATAAAATATGTAATCCTTTGTATAGAAGGCCTGTAGACAGTTCTCCATATAATTACTGAAACACAGTAAAATTTTGTTATCTATATAAAACCTGTGGTAGTCTTTCTATAGAATACCTATATTTACTTCGTTATACAGATAAATTATAAATCATATTGACTCGGATAATAGTATAATAAAGGATAATTCCTTCATAAAAATATTGTCCCTAAAAATACACTTACTTCCACACATATAACCATGCCACACTGAATGACCAAATATCTATTTGACTTTTACATATTATTACTACCTTTATATTCTATTGTCCTCGACATCTTCCTGGCACATGTTTCACATTCAAAATCAAAAGTGAAAAAAAAATCTCCATAGCTCTATTGCATCGTTCAAGTTTAATGCAATTTTAATATGGGTTTCAATGACATTGTGACAGGCTGTCACAAATTATGATATGGGAATTTCATAACACAAAAGAAAGAAAAACGACGACCAGTAAAAAGAAAAAAACTTGACATATTTCTTCCAATAAAATGGTCAATGAAATTCAATTCAATTGAATTTAAGATTGTTGATTTATAATGTCATAATCAAAAAAGTCGATAATAGCGGAAATAATAAATCACAGAACTCGATGGGCAGTGGTTAATGTCGATTTCAAGGGGGTTAAAGTCAAAAACGTTCTAACAAATTGCCTTGTATCGTATCGAATCGTAACATGATGTTCAACTGCCTTCCTGTGGAAGGCAAACGGAGAAAAGTCGCCATCATCTATGGCAATATTTATTATGCAAAATTTTTCAATTATCCTTAAAAAGGACAGCGATAACTTGGCATTACTTCCAGTGACATTTCTGTCAATGTGTTGTGACAGGAAAGACATGAAACATGGTGTGGGAAACATTTCCGTTGTGCGGATGGGTGTGTGTGTGTGTGTTTTCGGTGTTTTGTTTTGTGGATCCGGTCTTAAATTGATGAAGAGCACATAAAAGGCATTCAGTTGCAGCGATAACATTGAAGCGAATGGCCAGAAAAACAGGTCATAAACAAAGCCAAGAGAATTCTTCAAATAACCGTGAAACGTGACTTGTGAGGTGCCGTTTAAATTTATGATGTTGCAAACAATGCATAAATATTTTAATAACGAAATAAAATTGCTATTTTTAATATTAATATTGACATTAAAATGGCAACATGGTGTTTATGGTGACTCCGCTGCCACATATGCTCCAGCTCCAGCTGGTGATGCTGATGTTATTGATGGCGTTGTGTTGAATACCAATATGACAAAAGAAGAGGAGAAGTTGGTGGAGAGCAACAAAAGATCTACAATGACCACTGCTGAGAAGAGAAATAATAACAACACTTTGATTTATGACCACATTAATGAGAATCTCAACGATAAATTATTGGAAAATGTTGCTGTTGTGACCAAAGACATGCAGCAGGAACAAAGCGAACATCAACAACAACAAGAACCCAAGAATTTATTAAAGACCTCGTTATCGCCAGCGGAGAAGCCTGCTGATAATGTTGATCAATTAAATGAGAACAATAATGCAACTGTCCCTGGGGAGCCAAATATCGCCATTGAGTGCATGGACAATAAAACCAGAATGGACTGTTATAAGGATGTGGAAATTGCCAGCGATGAAAATGAAAACAAAAAGGCCATGAATCAAAATACAATAACCATTGATACGAAGATACAGTTCCAGGCAAAATTAATACGTCAATTTGCATTACGTCACAAGAAAATAAGCCGCATTAATTTATTCACATGTAAAGGTACAGCAAGTGCGAATAATGATAAAACTCCCCAGGAATTATATCGTCGACAAATTCAACGTAACAAGGAAACGGCACAGCTGTTGGAACACTTATTCATTGAAAAATCTTCAGATCCATCAAATTATAAAGGCATGATTTTGAAAGTAATACTAATTGATCATTTAATTCCGAAGAAGCGTACAGATGCTGGCCCCGTCAATCAAAGAGCTCGTTTTGACAGAACAAATACACGAAGTGGTCCAGGTTCGAATACACGTAGTACTGTATCCAATCCAAATTGGTTGGATCAAGTTTTACGTCCTGAACATTTTTATCAACTTGTTGTTGTTGATCTTTCATGTGGTCCTGCAAGTCGTAAACTTCTTGAAACGGTAAGTTAAATTTGTAAAACATATATTGTATTTTTTTCAAAATGGGGCAGTTATGAACAGTCCAGGAATGATTTAAATTCATAAGGTTGGTTACATTTGGGTAAGAATATTTGTAACCCTACTTGAAAACAGTCTGTAGATATAAATATATAAGGTGAATTACTCTCTAGGAATTACAGGCAAATCAATTGCCAATTTTTATATCCTCCGCCATAAAAGAGAGGAAAAATTGATATAGTCATTGCTTTTGCAACACCAGCAAATAACTGGTGGATATGTTGAAATGATGTGGCTTGCAAAATTTAAGAAAGAGCTTTTTATTATTTCACATACATATCTACTGCTCTCATCTGCAAAGTGAGTAAGCACTGATCAAGACACTGTGACATAAATTCGAGCTCATTGTCTGGGGGTGGATAAATTGGATGTCTTCAGTAAAATCGAATGAGGAATATAAAACCTATCCTCCTTCTATCTCGAGGCCTTGTGTGTCGTTTTCGTCCTTACTTTCTTCAACCGCAAAATAAACACAACAAGAAGACATGCTTGGCCTCTATATATATTTCACAAAAAAGTCGCTAATGGACTCGAAATAGGAGCAGGATATATGTTACAAAAAGATTCATTATTCGATTTGACTGCGTACATGTCATCTTTAAAATTATCTGTCATATCCACAAACAAAGATATAAAGCATTAAAAAATAAATTTATAATTTGTATGGTTTCAATTTCATTGGAATGTCCATTTATGGAATGGCTCAATTTTCGCTATGCCTTTAAATTCACAAATTGTTATCAAAAGCGCACTAATGATGTTTGTATCTGATAATGCGATGCTTTAACGCTATTTTTCCTCATTTTTCCTTTTTCTGTTTGTTTTTCTCTTCTACGTGTCTGGATCAATGAATCGTCGTTATATTTGTATGATGATGTTATCGATATCATCACTGCCATCCGTTCGATGGACTACGGATGACTATGACTGGTTTGGGAACGGGCGTTGTTTGGGCTGGACTGCACTGGAACACTTACAACATTATCATCAGGCCTCCAATAAAGCTCTTTTTAACTCCTTGTATCACTGGCTGTTGATAGAGGATTATACATTTAATGGGCAAACTGAAATCAATGATGCGGATGATATGAAAAACAAGATGAACAGTGACAACAAAACGGGCAGGGGAACAAGAAAAACAAACGATGATGATGCGACTGGTGCTGCTGCCGATGATGAAATGGAGAATATTGAAAATTTTCTTGAAAAACTCAACATCAATATAAATACTGAGTTAATATTGGCAAAGAGACGTGTGCGTAGCATTACGCTAACAACACCAGTTGCAACAGAAGAAGCAGCAACAACCCCTGCGGATACTGAATCAACAACCACGGCAACAGTTCCTGCTGCCATAACTGATTCTGACACCACCTCTAAGAGTGAATCGCAATCTATTGTTATGCCGTCAGTAGCAGATAGTGTCGATACCACCTCATCCTCCCCTCCTGTTGGTGAAGACTATGAAACACTACAAAAGATGGATTACTACATATTATACGATGTTTGGTAAGTTTTGCTTGTTGGTCTAGGCTTATTGTTGCTGTTTAATATTGTCTAAGTGTGTAGAGAAAGTTATCGATTGGCGAACGTGAATGGGTGTGAGGAAAAATAAACAGAGCAGAGAGGGTTCCTTTCGATGTAGGTACTTGTACAGAAGAATGTACATAGTAAAAATTTAAAATATGTCGTTGTCTTGAATACTGGTGCAGGATGGCGAATTAGTGCTTGAACATAGTTTATATTTCAAACAAATTCCTTCTGTACAGATTGTATTAGAAGTGACTTTCTTCGAAGACCAGAAATTCTTCCTACAGAAAATTGAAAAAATTACTCTATAAAAAAACAACAGAACTTTCTAGAATATCTTCGTTATCATAAATGATAGGAAATCCATCTATAATAACAATAAAAGTTCGTCCAATCTAATACCGATATAATGTATGAATCTAGACTATAATATATTATTAAAAGTACTACAAAGTCTCCCTAAGAAAGACCACAACCTTTTCATAAAGAATACCAAAATTTGTTCCTATTGAAGGCAAGCCAGATTTTCCAATAGAGAGCAAAAGATAATTCGTAGGGTATAATGAGGGGGAATCCTACAGAGGGCGAGTAGGTCTTCCTATGAAAGACAATATTATTTTATTATAGATGGTCAGAAGGGCTCCATACAAAAAATGAAAATTCATACAATGAAAAAAGTAAAGTTTCCCTAAAAACTTGTCCGAAAATAGACCCGAATAACATTCCTAGAAGACCAAAACGTCTTCTTGTGAAAGATTAGAAGTTCAGGGTATTGAATATTTGATAGAAGGAAAGGAGACTAAATGTAAGACTTTCTTTAAAAATACAAAAAATATATCCTCGTATAGAAAACCACAAGGCCATTACGTAAGATCAAAAGTACGTCCAATCTAATACCGGCTAAATGAATACTAGAATACATTCCTAAAATTACTACAGTCTCCATATGGAAGACCAGAACATTTTTGCAGATTTCCCATTGAAGACCAGAAGATAATCATAAGAGGTAAGAAGGGGGAATCCTACTCACAGGTTAGGTCTTCATATAGATTATCAGAAGGTCTTAATACAAAATATGAGAAGTCATACAATGGATAATGGAAAAGTTTCCCTAAAAGATCGTACGAAGATTTTTCTATAGAAGACCAAAATGACTTTTCTAGAAGACCAAACATCTTCCCATCAGAAAGTCTACGTATTGAATATCATAGAAGAAAAGTAATATTTATAGATATTCCACAGTAGTAAACAAAGTCTCCTTATAAAATACTCAAACACAATATGGACATAAAATAGAAAACCAAAAGGTCTTTCCATAATAGACCACAATGACTTTCCATAGCGGATCAGAAATATGGTAAATTCTACCTGTAAATGAAAAAGTTCATTTTATGTTCACTTATAGAATATGAGAAGTACTTTAAACATAAATCGGACGGTCCTCACATGGAAGGCAATAACTTCGTTGAATAAGACCAGAAGGCCTTTATATAAATTGTTTCTTGAGGAAGAAGACCTTCCTAGAGGATACTAGATAATCTTCCTATAAATGATCCAAATGTCTTTGTATTGATGACAAGAAGTGCTTAATATAGGGGAAAATAAGGATTTCCTATAATTTCTTTCCTGCAGCATATCGAAAGGTATTCCTCTAGGAGGCCAAAAAGTCTTCCTCTAGGATAGAAGGTATTTTAGTTAAATCTGCAATGGTTTACCTATAGGAGGCCAGACGGTATTACATAGACCGCATGAACGTATATTCTCGTAAGTTCTCTCTTCTATTAGATGTTCTACAGTCCATTCACACTTCTCACACAATTTCTAATAATAGATGTTCCCACAGAGTACATTGCTTATATATAGAAAAAGATTCAACACCTACCAAAAGCCAAGTTACAAGCATTTAATGAATTATCCCTTGTTTAGGAACCCTGGTCGTCAGTATGGTGGACAATTGAACACCTCCGAAATTGGTGTGTTTTCTATGAAAAATGGATTGGATCTAGCCAAATGGTATAGAGGATCATCGTTCATAATGCGCAGAATGGATATGAAGTTGGCTCGCATACGTTGTCTGGTTGTGGTAAGTATTAAACCATCGCCAATTGTTTATGCATAAAAATATCTGTATTTCCTCCTTTCGTTCTTTGCAGGTTACCCACAAAAACAATTCCGAATCATTGCATGACTATTTAATAAGTCACACCGATACACACTTGGATTCAATGAATCGATTTAATTTCGCATTATTATCACATGTTCGAGATTTATTCAATTTCAGGTACGTCTACGACGAATTGATATTTCAATCACAGTATTCTTACGAATCAGAATTCCATTGAATTATTCAATGTGTGTTATAAACGGAAAATTGTTGTAGAGGTTCTCATGCACTCTGGCATTCATCAATTCATTTATCTTCTTCTTCTCCTGGAGCAGCTGCACAACATCTTCAACTTCAAAATGGAGAGAAGTACAACAACAAAAACCTCAATTTAAAAGTCATCAATTATAATTTTCACATAATGCATTGTGTTTGTTGTTGCTGCTGTTGAATGTTCTTTTGTAGTTGTTGTTATTGTTCTACCATCACCTATCGATATAAACATCTTTTGTGGCGTAGCAAAAGAAAATCCTGAAAACCACAATCAGATTTTCACCTGTGTTGTCGACATGGAAAATAATATTTCATTTAAGTCACAGTGCCAGCCAGGCAGGCAATATCCCGGAGTTTTTGTATCCTTCTACTTCTTCCATTGCTTTTAAAGGATATTAGACATTTAATGCTTCACATGGTGAGACATCTCATCGATATTGCATTAAATGACCCTTGAATGTTATTACTGGTGTAGCTGGTTTCCACCTCACTGCACATATTTCATGTTATGTATTCCAGACGAAAGCTAAACAAATCATTTATTATGTTCTACCGATATTGTTTTCTTGGTCGTGGTGATGTTGTTGTTTCTTTGTGCTTTATATGCAGTTTCGTTTTGTCCAAAACCGCCACCTGGGGTTATTTAAAGAATGGTAAATTTGATGGCATGATTGGTGCATTGGTTCGCAAACAAGCGGATATTGGCGGATCACCCATATTCTTTCGCATAGAACGTGCCAAAGTGATTGATTATACCACCAGAACATGGGTGGCTAGGTAAGTTTAATATAGAATATTGACAAAAAGAGAATTTAAGAAAAAAAAAATATATTTTTTATGAATAAATAGAAAACATTCCAAAGGAGTGAGCAGGAGGGTTTCCTCTTGAACGGCAGAAGTATTTCCTATTGAGGAGCAGATTGTCTTCCTCTAGAAGTGCAGCGGAGGTCTTCAGATAAAAGAGCAGGAGGAGGCCTTCCCATAGAAGAGTAGGAGTTCTAGCCATATATAAGCATGATATAATGTTGATATATTTGCAAAGATGCATATTTCCCCGATAGATACTATATTGATTTTGTCGTTATGTATAGAACACCTTGAAGTCGAAGTCCCCATAAAGTGCACATATTCATTATACGATTAAAAATCTATTTAGACAAGAGTACTAAAACTTTAGGCAGCATATTTTATATTAAAACCCCGATATAAACGTCCACGTTTTTAAAAAAGGCCAACGCCTTATTATAAGCATTTTGAAAGTTTTATGGTATTTTCCAACCGAAATATCTGCAATATGGCATTTTGCGTTTTCAGAGAGTAAAATACCATGTCAAAGAACTGGTTGATTACAAGGCTCATATTTTGACATAATTATCTTATTTAATTGGGTACTTCGGATCTCAAGTGGCAAAAGACCAAGTAGAATAAATGCATACATTATTACATTAAGGTGGCAATATTTTGACTAAACTCGACCAGATCGAACATGTTTCACGTTTTTGACTGCTTATAAACAGTTTCAACATCTGCAACTATAGAAAAGTATAAGACATTCCTATTAAAAAGCGAGATGGCCAGAAAGATATTACATATGATCTATCTGATAACTAAATAGATCAGAAGAATAGTTTATTTTGAACGATGACTAGACCCAGCAACAATGTATTTAACTATTCCGTTTGATCTATCCATTCTATATCTAAAAGTAATTTGTAAAAAAATTTTCCTACTTGAGCTACAAATCGCGGTTTTTTATTAGGACACCTCCGTACTTTCTCCGAGTACCTTAAATTTAATAATAATTTTAAATGCATTACAGTAAACTCATTAGTACTTGATGAGGATATCTGAGAATTTATTTCTATTCGTTTACTTGCAGACCTTGTTTCATATTTCGACATCCACGCAGCACTAAAAAGGATCGCATTGTATTTTTGCAACCCTTCTCAAATGATGTCTGGATTTTGTTGGCCGGCTGTGGTGTGGCCACCATTCTACTCTTGTGGCTGTTGACAACGCTCGAAACTGATGGTGGGCGTCCAGTTTCAGGTAAGTGTCGTGATATACCAAATACATGTATTACAATAAATCATTTCGCCGTAAACAGCGGTCATACCGACTAAATCATTTCCACATGGTAGTTTTAAACGCCGTCTGGTGCGATGGGGTGGTTTACTTTGCGGCTATGACATACGAGATGATAATTCGGCAACACAAAGGGTTGGCATGTTTTTGGAGTCGATTTTATTTTATGTGGGTTCCATATGTCAGCAGGGTAAGGTCTTAGCTGATATAGTAAACAACTATTGCTTTTAAATTATGTCATTCCCCCCAAAAAAAGGTTTATCTTTTTCCACACGATCATTTTCGGGTCGTTGCATTGTAACAACATCGTTGTTATTTTCTTTTGCCATTTATCAATTCTATTCGGCCAGTATTGTGGGCACCTTGCTAATGGAGAAGCCCAAAACCATAAGGACATTAAGGGATTTAATACATTCCTCATTGGAAATTGGCATTGAGGATATTGTCTATAACAGGGATTATTTTTTGGTAAGGAAATAAATTCGTATTTCTGAAGAAAATAACGAATCTTAAATATAGCGCACCAAAGATCCCGATGCCCAGGAGTTGTATGCCAAAAAAGTTACCAGCATGCCAGCGGCAGATGGTACCGGTTTTGTAGATGCCCCGCCCGATAATGTTATACTACCCACATCTCTAACACCGATGACAGAGGCCCAAAAAGCCAAAGCCTATCGAGATATTTTACATAGTCATGAGACTGGTGCCCATGCCAAGACCAATGAGGCTTCGAATTGGTATGAACCCGAATTTGGTGTGGCAAAAATCAAGAAAGGGCGTAAGTAGTGTTAGAAAAATTTAAAAAAAATGAAAGTGAAATACATTTTGTTTTTTAGATTTCGCCTTCCATGTTGATGTTGCCACGGCATATAAAATCATGGCCGATACATTTACGGAAAAAGAAATTTGTGATTTAACGGAGATTCAACTATTTCCACCACAGAAAATGGTTAGCATTGTTCAGAAGGGTTCACCATTGCGTAAACCTATAACATATGGGTAATTAGTTGTTGTAATTTGATATTACGGTTTAGCGAAGTAATAATATTTTTTGTGATCAGCTTAAGACGTGTCACGGAAGTCGGTTTGATGGATTATGAGCGTAAAATTTGGCATTCCCCAAAACCCCGATGTGTTAAACAGTTGCACACCGATGATCTACAGGTAGGTTTGATTCAATGGGAGAACAATTGGTTTTGAAAGTTAGTCCTTACCATTTGATTTTTTTTTGTGATTGGCATAAATAAGGTTAAGAGAAGCTATACAATTAGAAAATGTATGCCTTACTTTGGATGCGAGTAATTATTATAATGATTTAGGTTACCACTCCTTTCTTTTTGATAACTCCTTTCTCATCATTGGGAGAAAACGCATCGTTCATATTCCCTCTACCCCTAAATGGAACCTATATTAAATTTGTGATTATTATTAAAATAAATTCTTACGTAGCATTCATATGTCCTAGTTGGGTTTTGAACCGTTCAGGCTGTAATTTTGTTATCTTAAATAATCGCCACCTCGCATATATGGACTTATGCGATTCGATCCATTTATGGGGGTTTTAAAGATCCTAATAGTGTTTACCACTGAAGTGAAAGTCACATACCATTTCATGTTGTGGATAAGTTGCAAATCATTCCCTCACATTTTATTACAATTATTTCATATTTGCTAAATATGCACCATGTGATGCCAATGGGCATTGCAAACATTTGCTAATTTCTTCAATAATATTTCTCGAGTGTGTTATCAATAAATATTTACAAAAAAAAAAAAAAACATTCAACAAATATCCCCAGGTCGATATGCAAACATTTACATCTGCTCTTTTGGTTTTGATGTTTGGAATCTTGGTCAGTGGCCTCATTTTATCCTTAGAGATTATGCATCATCGAATGTGGCAACAATATACAACAACATCATCAACAACAATACCAATAACAATACTAACAACAGCAACAACAGGAGCACCATCAAACGAATAAAATAAGGTAAACAGAACATTTGTAAATATTATTCGGAATATTTCAAATTTCTTTTGGTTGTTTTTTTGTTTCCTTCTTTCCTTTTTAGGGATTTCGTTTTATCACATTTACTTTACTCTGAAAGTTGAGCACAGTCCTTTGCCGTTCATACGAAGGCAATTTTATATCCATTTCAAATATGTTAATCGTTTCTGTGTTCGTTCCCTTTTTTGTTTATTTGCTAATGTTATTCTCTTTGTTTGGTCGGCTTATTTGTAAATTTTTGGGTTTTTTGTTCGGTTTATAATATTTTTATTCAATGCTAAGAATCACTCAGTGTTTGTTGGTAGTTGTTAAATATTTATGAAACAAGAAAGGACTTTCAATAGCTCTTAAACAAATAAACTCTCTATTATGGACAAATACAGCACTATCCTGGAAGCAGTGGCGTAGTTCGGAAAAGAGAAATTATATAGTTTCAACAAATTGAATTAATGACAAACACTATAACAGTTTATGGCTTAAATATTCAGCTTCAGCGCCTCTGTTCTATTTTCATCTCAAAAATCCTATACCAAGTAGTTGCTTGCATAAAGCGCACCAGTAGAAATATACATTCATATCTGGAACGGAATGAAACGTAACGGTCGATTCATACTAATGCATTTGGGCTTTGTATGTTCGTGTTCCTTAAGCATGGCCCCAAAACAGAAAGTGGTGTGTGTTCGGAGAACAACTATCCTTACCCTATATATGTATTGTTTTGTATATGAATAATAAATAATGCACACCAAATAAAATAAAAACAAAAGTATAGAACAACAAAAGAAACATCATTGCTGTGTTACGATACTTCGGGGAAAATAAAACAAGGAAAAAATATTGAATTTATGAAATTTTTAATAAAACCATTACAATAAAACCACGATTGTATTTCTTTTATTCGTTGTCCTTTGATATCTTTGTAGTATGGAGATGTTCAGGCTGGTTCTCTTCATCGCCTTTATGCATCTTTATTGGGTTGGAATAACTTACTTGGAATCGATTTAATTTCTTTTTTTGTTTTTATTTTAATACTTATTTGTGTCTCAATTGTGAAAGATATAGAAATGGATGTAGTAAATAGAAATTTGATCAGACGAATGCTTTAAGTTCGAAATTGAGGGTTTCTGATCAAAATGCATATGTAGTAATATGATTTATTAACAAAAGGGGTGTTAAAGTTTATATTGAAATTAAAAATATGAAGAGCATATTTGTAGATTTTACATAACCTTACGTTAGAACAAGTGTTGTATAATTTCATCTATTGCTGCTATCACTATCTTTTTGCTAATTTTCCTTTTTAGTTTTAGTCATGGCGTTGAGTCTCATACAGTCGCCTGTAAAAAATACCGCATGAAGGGAGTCCACACATCATACACAGCAGCAAGGAGACACCGTTTCTATACACGAAAGCCAAAGTGTGATTTTATATTAATAAAATATCTGGTCCCCAAAATAAATAAAAACCAGTGATCGGAGCAGTATAATCGGACGGGGCCGACCATACTATACCCTACACAACTACCACGGAACTCAAATTTTTTCTGCGGATGTTTATTCCGAGCCTGGGAAATATTTCGTGATATTTGCACCCTCTTGCCAGATTAGAGGTAAACAGCACCTCCTCCTCACACTGACATATTTTCCGAATATTACGAGTATTCAATACATATATTGTCCAGATTCCCTTCACCGTTGGTTGTGTTGTGATGTTCGGCTTTCATTTGTGTTCTATAGATCGACTCGAATTGACCCGCTAAATATTGACCGATCTTTATCAAAACCAGCATGCTTATTCTTTGGTCCGATACCCTTCTCCAGGCAAAATGTCAATATGTTTTGGCCATTATTGCGGCCTCTGGAGCGACCAGAGGGTCGAGATATGACGATCGGTATACTTAACAACATAGTTGTGTAGGGTATAAATACTAGAATTTGAGTCGTTTAGTTATACCGGATCTACTTTGAGTATTATATTCGAAACCCGAATTTGTTTACGTGGTTTTGGTTAAATACATTACACCAAAAAGCTAGAGCTTCATTTATCCAGAATTTAGAAAAGATCGTTATACCATTAGAATCCCAAAATTGGAGTATGTTTAGGATGCGCTACAAAATATACACACCGAAAATCAGATAATCGTTAAGAAGTTTGCTAAGAAAATCACTTTGACAAATCGTAGTACCTCCGAGGATATTTTATTAAACAGCGAAAGGCAAATTACCGGTCTGACACATAGAGGTGGTACCAACATTATGTACATATGATTTAACTGCGACTGCCTGCAAGGATCATTTACACAGAGGATCAGTCACGACGAGGACAAACATCTATGAACACAATGTCTCCAGTAACAATATTCTCTTCTCAGTATATTACTTTTAACGAATTGTGTTGAAGAAAAGCACTATGCATGCTAAAAATTAAAATCGGCAATGCAGCATCGACCGTCTCAACTTGAAATTGCATTGAAATTATTCATTTTTAAAAACGACACGATAATCGGGATGTCTCAGAGCTCTTGTGTGACTTTTTTAGTGGGCCATGTCGGTGTTCTGATGTGACTTCACACCATGTTGAGTATGATGATTACCCCACCACACACAATGATATTTCTCATACGCCACCAACTGCCAAACCAAATTATTGCGGTTGATATAAATCTGACATAATAAAAACGTATATATGTAACGTTGTTGTTCTTGTTGTGTTTTTATATCATTATGATTTTATTTTGTAAATGTAATGATTAATAAATTACAAATTTAACACACCAAGTATCTCTTTGTGGTTAAAGGACACGATGTTGTTGTTGTAGTTATTGCAACCCCCGTGTCACCTAAATTACATTTGAACGTTGCTATGAACCTTAACGACACAGAGAACATGCCGTACAGCAGAAAAAAATACAAGGAATCAAAGCCATGAACATAGCCAAGGCATGATGCCAAATGGCAATTTCGCTACTTGTTCTACAATTTGTTACAGTAAAGTGTTCTTGTTTTCTTCAATGTTTCTGAATGAAATAAAAACACAAACACACACCTACACCGACACCGACACGAATTCACCATTATCACCCTTCGAACTCAAGTTCATAGAAATATCACAATTATTTGTTGGCCTGTTTCCTTCTTTCGAAGAAATTTTAGGTTTGTTGTTTGATTTGTAAAAAAAAAAGAAATAAAACGACGATAGTCGTGGAAATTCGTGGGGTTTATGTAAGGTTATGGGGCCGGTTTGAGGTCGGAGCCAGTGTATCAAGACAATCAGAAAATATATTATCCAATATCTCTCTTGTTACTTCCTACTGCGGCATTAGGAACACATATTCTCTCCTGGACTCTGACTCTAATAGACAAACAATGATACTAAAATTGCATCTCCTAGTTCTTGTAGCGTGACATATGTTCGTCATTGCCAACTATATCATCTTTTGTTTTTAGTACTTACTTTTCAGTTATATTTAGTCTGGTCCTTTAAATTCTTAAGACACAATTTTCCTCATTTAAACAGCAGCAGAAGAGGGCGTCATATTTGGCCATGGTTTGCTTGAATTGAAATATTATTTTATTGTATTGTATTTGTAATGGATAGAAAATACTGTTCAATGTTCATTTCATTTGCTTCGTGTTGTTGTTGTTGTTGTTTTGGCTTCCTTAATGGGTTACTAATGTGCTGTTCATTACTGCGGCGTGGCTTCCAACCAATGTTTCTTGGTCAAATGTCATTTTAGGCTTATCTGTTTCAAGAAATAATTGAAGAGGAAAAATGTAGTAAAATACAAAACAATACCATACTAGAAATAACTACATTAAGGACAATCTGAAAGAAATAAGGACTTAAGGACATCAATGTCAACAAAATGGAGGACAATTTATTTGTTTGTTCTTGCAATCTTCGTTTTTTTGTTATTTTTGGGATCTGCAACAAGCGAAGGCTTTCGTTTATTGTTTGAGCAGTCATTGTCACTAAATGTGTACGACTATGGGATATTTTTAAAATGAAAACAAAAATTATTATATACTGCGATGTATATATATTTATATACTCGATTTCCAATACCTAAAGATGGGGTCTTTGAATAATTATTTTAGGCAATTCCATCAGAGGTACTTAAGATTTTCCCTACCCGAAATGATTCAAGCCCATTCAAGTGGTACACTTCCGCTGATGCCTCCACTAAATGGAAAAAGGAATCCGATTTGACCCAAACGTGCCTCAAATGATTGTTACGTCGTTCGGTTTCATGAAGATGTAGATCGGAAAAAATGTAATGTGTCGAAACTTCGGCATGGCAAATAACAGTCATATCATTTGCCCCTGTCCAAAGTGTTTAGGTGTAAATATACTTTCATTTTTTCAAAATCTGATATGAAACACTTGTCGGCTAATTACAGTCTCTTGGAACATGTATAACATCCACTTAATGAACTGGTGCACAACAAAAACATTTTAGCTTCTTTCGACCTTCCATTCAGGGGTCATATTCCATCTACACAATTAAATTAAGCTTTCCTACAACGTTATACCCCACCTCCCCTAACTGTAGTTTGAAATACTCATTCATATCTACCCACTTACCTACCCATACCACAATATTTCAATTAACTTGTGTTTTGTTTGCTTGTTTATTTGTTTTCTTAAGAACATAACCTGTAATTTTGTAGAATTGTTGAGATTTCTTAATTGCTGGCTTTCCCCACCGGAGAACTTCATGCGAACATGGATGACCATAGCAACATGTAAATGATGGGGATTGATAACCAAAATTATAGCATTCCATACTGGACTGAAGTTGAATACAAATGAGATGTAGTGGAAAATGTTAATAATATGGATTGTTAACAAGAATGGAACTATAGTGTACGTATAATGGGTCTTTAACATGATTTATATTTTTCACCCAATGTGACTAGTTTTGATTCTCGTTAAAGAGTGGTATCTCTACTGACTAAATTTTCCAACCAAAATAGTTGTAATTTGCCATTTTGCGTCTTTTATGAGAAAACAACTTCTGTCCACACAATTTTCAATATGGGACCCCTGACTTTATGGATTTTGATTGCTTTGACTGATGAAAATCTCTAAGGGTCTTGACTAATACCCACCACATATTTATTTTATTCATCGATCACTTTGTGAAATCGACTATATTGGACTACTTATTTTCTTTATTATTCTGAAATATATCAAGCCCACATTATCCACATATTTGTTTACATTTTCTTATTGACTTGTTGGTTTATCAAAGTATAGAATACATCTCCCAATAAGTACCGAACCTAAGTTTTTATGAATGACCCCATATTTTAGGGAATGCCTTATTTAACTTCAATATTTATTCTGAAAGTAACCGTATATATTTATTCTGAAGATAATCGTATTTCTGATGGATTCTCTCTAGTATCCAAGGTCTAAATTAAAGTTGGCAAAATATTGAAAATATTTATCAGAGACCCAATAATATATATATATCTTATATTTCAGAATAAAATTCTATATCGATTTAGGCATGTTCTTCTGTTGAAATGTTGATAGAGGTCGCAGTAATTATTATAAAAATTTGAAATTTTACACATACACTGTTACTACTCCAATTTGTTGCTGAAAATGGAATATATCTGTCCACATTTTGTATGATAGTCTCAATATAATTTAAGGGGACCCCCCCATTATCGGGGTCAAAATTTTTGTTGACTTAATTCCAATCTACACTAATTCAAGAATGTCCCTGCAAAATTTCAAGTAAAAATCTCAAGAACTCTTGAAGATATAGCCGATTTATTGTGTCAGCATCAAGTGACGGCTGAAGGGCTTCTCAAACTTTAAACGCGTTTTTCTCTAAACATTTTTTTGCGAATGGCGGGCACGATAACTCAAAAACTAATAACCCAATCGATCAAATTTTTACACGTTTCTCTGTGAGTGTATAGCTATCGTATGAACTAGGATAAAGCCAATCGGTGAAGATCTTCCTTATTTTTTAACTTGGTTTTTGGTAAAAAATCGGCGATTTTCCAAAAATATTTTTTCAAAGGTCCGCCATTTTGTTAATTTTAGAGCGAAGTCAATAATCCTAGTTCATACGAGAGCCACACATGTACTCTTTCTAACACCGTTAGAATTTTCGGATTCCGATGTTCCAGTGAGGAGTTATCATGCCCGCCATCAAAAATAAGGACTTTTCTTTGATCACAAAAAACAACAACAAAACAACAACAAAATTTTTTTGTAAATTATTTTTCTTCCTCTTTAAATCTTCAAATATATATGTGCAAAGTTACAAACCTTAACAAGCATTGGTATTCATTTACCAGCCCATTTAAAATCTTAAAAATAAAAAAATCGAGAATGGGGGGGGGGGGGTTCCCTTAAATCTTGTAGTTTAGGTTCTCATAGTCTAGCACTTACCAAAATTGTGGATATTGGTCCTTTTTGAGGTATATTGGGGAGTCTTTCAAACAAATTGCAAAATCTCCCAACAAATAGGGGTTCACTTTTTAACGGACCAGTATTGGAATTTACAATTGTGGACCTGTGTTTTATCTGACTTGGCTTTAATTTGGTTATAATTGTAGGGCAAATTTTCCTACCAAAAATGTATCATTAGATAGTCCAGGTACTATAAATACCTACCACGTGATGGATGGTGTAAAAAGTGCTCCTCGGCCGAACTTAACGACTCAACGGAACTAGTGTGAAAGAATCGATGAATCTTATATTCGACATGATCTACGTGTAATAAAATCGATTAATATATATTTTTTCTAGAAAATATGTTCCTTCAATATCAAGAATATACGGATGAATCGAATCGATCGAATTTAACCTAAATACCATAAAATATGATTTTTGACATCCAAACAATCTACGAAAATATCGCCATAAGATTTTAGACTTGGTCCTCAAAGATCGAAATCGGTATTCGTACATATTTACAGTCCTTTTTAATTTTGCCTGGTCCTTACTCAGTTTTACAAAAAGATTTCCCTTTCGACTTTACTAGAGACATGCTATTTCAAAACGAACCTGCAATTGTCGCAAAGATATAACGATTTTTCTTCAAGCTTTACAAACTAAAATGCAATATTTAAACAAATTTAACCTATGGCGAATTTGTCCTTTTAGGTTTTTAATATATCCGCAATGGACTTTCGTTCCCAAAATGAAATTGTCGTAGTCCAAAATATTGGTTCACAGAGTTATCTAAAACAATGCTTGGAACTCGTGATAGACGATATAATTGCACGTAAATAATAAATATTATTAACACATTTGGCGGACTACCATAGCTATGAGATCTTTAGAAGTTCAAAATCTACTAACAGTATGGACAACTTTATTTTCTTACAGAGAATTACATTGTAATGCTCACATATAATGTAAGCTAACATTATGCGGGAGAGTATTTATGTTATCAGAAATCTTCGTTAAGTTTACAATTTGCTTACTCTATTGAGAATGTAAACATGACCTACCTTAACAATTCAATGTAATAATTACAACACATCTCTTTGCTCACCAACATTCTCAGGATTCTCTCACAGGTGTTTGAAGCGCATGTCTAAAAAATTTTCTGTTTACCGTGTTATTATACATTTACCAGGTTAACATTAAGATTTCTCAGAGTAATTTACAAAAAGAAAGCATAAACCTGAAATGTAACAAATGTAGAGAAAGCCTAAAAAGAAAATGTTTTAATATAATAAGTACGCCGAACATGGTAAACACACGAAAATAAGCATAAATCTAATTGGTTGTTGGGGGGAAAAAAAACTTTGGAAGAACACTCTTCGGTGTAAAACTGAACGACACTGCGCATTTAACATATGATTTGTTGTTTAGCTATTTACATATTTAGGTAGGCCTTATGATTAGCCTATATGTAACATGTTTGATATATACATATTAATATAAGGGGGGCGTATGTGGGATCAGAAAGGGATTTCATTTGAATTTTACACCTTTGTTGTTCTGATGATGGTTGAAATTTTCCCTTGTCATCCGGTTAGAAAAGTTGGCTTATATAGAGGTATTGTTTTTGGAAATATACTTTGAGAATTGAAGCTCTTTCCACTAAGGCAAATATTTATATTTACAAATTGTCCGAATATATCGGATATATTAGTACTTTTGAATCCAATTGATCATGGTGGGGATTTATGTCAAAATTATAAAAAAAAATATTGTACAATATCTGAGAATCAAATTAAAAATGTCGCCAGCAGAACAAGGCCTAAAATAGAGCTATAAACCAGTGAGCGGAGCAGTATAGACGGGGCCGACCATATGATACCCTACACAACTTCCACGAAAATCTAATTTTCTACGGTTCGAAAGTCTGAGCTTGGGCAATATTTAGCGATATTTGTACCGATATTTGTAAAAATTAAGTTTTCGGTTCACTTCATCCAAATATTATTATTTGATCATCACCGAAAAGTATAGGCCATGACCATACCTGGATCCTCATGGAAAATTTCAAAGCGATCCGCGATATATTTCCGCCCTCTAGTGTGGTAATGCGTTACTAAATAATATAAGAATACGTAAGGACCTGTAAATATTTAAGTGTAACTCCCACATCCGAGTACACACGACAATGCAATTGGTATCAATGTAAATGTAAACCACTCCTCTTGGATATACTATCAACTTCTCGGGTCTATATCCTTCAGAAGTAAATATATACGCCATAGAATAAGAATTTTGTCATTTTCCACACAAAAGTCTGGGTCCATTTGACCCGCTAAATATTGACCAATCTTTATCAAAATAGGCATGGTTATTCTCGCGGTGTTTGGGTCATAATTGCGGCCTCTGGAGCGACCAGAAAAACCGACAAAAATAATGTTTTTGGTCTATTTCATCCCCTAAATATTAACCGATCTTTCCAAAAACAATAGGGGTCTTCATTAGCCAGAACCCATCCTACATGCAAAATTTCGTGAAGATTGGTTCATAACTGTGGCCTGTATTGTGTTTACAAAATATAATGGACAGACGGATAGACGGACGGACACACATGTCTAGATCGACTCAGCTAGTCGAGATATGACTATCGGTATACTTAAAGCTGGGTCTAGGACCAATATTTCGCGGCGTTACGAACTATTGGGGCTGCACAAAGCTATAATACCCTGATAACATAGTTGTGTAGGGTATAAAAATATGGACAAATATTGAAAATATAATTCTGTTTCACTAAACCTTCTACAAGGCCATTAAAACTATTTTAGTTCAAAGGAACACATTTCTCTACCGTCATTCTACTAAAAATGATTATTATTGGAATTATCTGAATTACGAAATCTTAATAAATCAAAGTTTAGCAACGTTATGGAGATGAAGATTGCAGGAAGTTCAGGCAATCGTTTCCACTCGTGGCCCATTTTCTTTTTCAAGATCAAAAAATTAATACCATACCATACAATTGTAGAAAAAAACCTCATATTATACCTTTCTACGGTCTCATTATATAAGCCATTCGTATAATTATATAACAGTAAATTGTCTTTACTGGAAAACAGATTAACTATATTTTTTTTATTCACTCAACTATCATGCTGGGATGTTGTAACATTACATACAGCATTTTCACAATAGAATTCCTAACAATAAAATTTCTTCTGAATTGGCAGCTTTTCAATTGAGTGTATTATATAATTTGAAATTACTTTCCACCATTGACTTTTGAATAATTTCGGATGCATATGTGTATTGAAACAAATTTTAATTAAACATAAATCCTGTCCAACAGGTTAATAAACAATAATTAATGTATAACAAATATTTCTTATACTATGAATTATAGCCAACACTTTTACTAACTAACATATTAATAAATTTATTAAGATATATTTACAAAATGTTATTCAATAAATTTGTTTCCATATCCTAAGATAATTCAATTATATTATTTGCATTTAGGTTTATTAAGTGTTAGGGTCATATACGTAGACCCTGGTGTATAACACACATACGTATATACATATAATTGCAGATTGTATTCTCAAAATTAAGTTATTTTAATTTCACATGTGACAGCATGTACATTGAAAATTTTACTTTTCCTTAAACATGGAGAAAGTGCAGTTGAACGTATATACATATCTATATATTTCTAAAAATGTATATATGTAAAACACATTAGTGCTGACATAAAAACACAAGAGAGAATTGAACATTACACTGTGCAACACAAAAAATAATTACCGGGAAATTCCAACAGATTATGAAAGAGGGGATAAAAAAAGATGACAGGTGTGTCGGCGTTTTGAAATTTTACGTCGGGAGGTAACCTAAACAGGGGGGGCAATATTCCCCCTTTTCAAGAATATTGATAATTTTCGAATTATGATTTCTTGAAATCTTTGCATTTTAGGTATATAGGTATTACTGATAAACTATCGAGGAATATTTTGGTATACAACTATATATTTATATATATATATATATATATATATGCATCAACCGTGTACCGATGCAAAAAAGTTCATTTAGGGAAAATCTAGTTTGTGTAATAAAATTCTTTTTAAAATTTATCATTAGATATTTTTTTCCATTTTCAGTACAAATCTGTTTACAAGAAATTGCCTTACAATTTACCAGAAATAATAACACTGTGCGACAAATTTGAATTTTTTTGATAATTACCGGGACATTCCAACAGCTTATGAAAGATGAGCTAAAAAAAGACATGTGTATCGGCGTTTTGATTGTTTACTTAGGGAGTGATCTTAAAAGGGGGGTGGGGGGGCAATATTCCCCCTTTTCAAGAATTTTGATAATTTTCTAATTATGATATCTTGAAATTCTTGCATTTTAGGTATATAGTGTCGTCGGCAATATTACTGATAAAATATCGAGGAATATTTTGGTATACAACTTCGGCCCCCCTTTCCAGTAGTGATTGAAAACTCATTCAAAAAGGTGTTAGAGCTGCTCAGAATATTCTACAGAAATGTTCGTCATAAAGTTTACTATAATTCTCAGAATAGACTAAAACTCAAAAATCAGCCTAACCGTCAAAAATCTTAAAAAAAACAAAAACTCATTTTAGGGTTAATATCGTACTTATTACTTTTATAGACGGATGGTATAAGGGACAAAAATATTATCCATCAATTTTTAGCATAAGTCAGTGAACAAGAGAATTCTGTATATATAATGTATATACCGAATATATAGTCATACATTTTGAACCAAAAATTCAAAAATTTTATTACGAAGACATTTCCTAGTATTTTTTTCGACTAAGTGCATTAAAGTAACATAAAACTTATTTTTAGGTATATAATGTCAGATAATAAAATATTATACGTCAAAATCAACTTCAAGTCTCAGAACAAACTATATATATAGATAGTTTTTAAGAAATTTACAGTACAAAATTAACTAAAGTCTGCAAAAAAATGTTATTAATTTTATAATGTAAATTTTCTTAAAAACTATTGAATATAAATATATAATATATCTATATATATACAAGAGCTTAGTGTTAAGTGAGTGAGTGAGGGAGTGAGTGACTGACTGACAGATCATCGCCCAGACGAAACGGCTGAAGCTAGAAGCTTGAAATTTTGTGTGAGGGTTGTTGTTGGTGTGTAGGCGTGAGATAAGGCTGGGTTTTTGGAAATTCGAACTAGAAGGGTACGAAAAGTACTAAAATGTACCCAATATGGTACCCTTTGTATTAGGCGAACGGGAAGAGCTAGAATTCTGAAATTTGGAATGTGGGTCACTGATGGAAAGTTAGAAAGCTGTACAAAAGGGTTTTTGGAAATTCGAACGGATAGAGCTTTAAATACAGTCTTAAGCTTATTATTGGGGTGCATGACTGAGGTAGTTTTGGAAATTCGTACAATTTGGACTTTTGTGAACGGGTAGAACTCGAATCCTGAAAGTGGCAACTTAGGTTACTGTGGGAGTGTGGGAAAAGTACAGAATGGTACCAAATCTGATACAATTTAGTGAACATATAGAGCTGGAATTCTTAAATTTGGACTTACGATTACTATTTGAAAGCAGGTTTGAAATATCGAGATAGGTTTGGAATATGGGTACGAAAAGTAGAGAATGGTATCAAATATGGTATAATTTGGTGTTTAATGAACAGACAAAGCTGAAATTCTTAAATTTGCAAATACTATTTAAAAGCAGAATTGATTTACATTTGGCAATTTGTACCTATGAGTACCAAAAGAACTAAATTTGGTACAATTTGGACTTTGGTGGAATTAAGATTACTGTTAGACTGTAGGATTGATGTAGTTTTAGAAATTCTTACTTATGGATATAAAAAATACTAAATGGTACTAAATTTGAAACGATTTGGATTTGTATGATTCCTGAGATTTGGAATTTAGATTACTGTTAAAGTGTAGTATTTAGCTATGGGGATAACTTTGAAAACTCCAATTTATGTGTACGAATAGTAAATAGAATAGTAAATGCACTAAATTTCGATTGCGGCAACGGAGAGAGCTAAAAATCTAAAATTTGTAATGTGGGTCACTGACGGAGAGTTAGAAAGAAGTACCAAATGGGTTTTTATACTAACTGGTAGTAAATTTAGTGGTAGTGGTATGGAGGTAGTCTGGAAAATGTATAATTATGTGTTCGATAAGTACTAAATGGAAGTAAATGCGGAACCTGTACGAAATTGCTAAAATATATAATTGGAATTCTGATCTATTTATACCCTCACACACTGTGGTACAGAAATTATGTGTTTGTGCATATGTTTATAATAGGCAAAAGGAAACGTAATATAATTTTAGATATAGTTCCCATATATATTTTAGTCCGATTTTAGGTCAATAGTGCACAAAACTCCCTATATATTGTTCGATTTACACGAAATTAGGCACAGCGAGCTGAATTAAGTCTAGAACGATGTGTGTTAAACATCATGAAAATCGGTTCCGATTTAGATATAGCTCACATATATAACTTCGTCCGATTTAATGTAAATGGTGTACCAAAGTCCCTATATATCTTTCGACTTGCACGAAATTTTGCATGGGGTCCATATGAAATATTTTTTGTATTCCCTTTCCGCATACGAAGTAGCGGGCACTTTGCTAGTATATATATATATACATATTTATATATATAAGAGTGTGCTTGTTAAATTCATATACATATATTTCTATTCACATTGCTTTTTATTAGTGCCATTTGACTTTTCTGCTGATTTCAGCTGACACATTGATATGAACATTTCAGAAATACAATTTCTACATATATTTATACACAAACGAGTTTACAGGTTTCTCTGACGTATGACATTTATAAGTGAAAATGTAGCAAACCAATGGATCTGAATTTTCGATATGTCAAGTAATATCCAAATACCTCTAGACGTAATGGGGTCTCGATATCGGACGAAGAAACTGTAACTTTTTGTAGAGAAATCTGCCATCGAATCAAAAACCAAAAATATTAATAGACACAATTGATTTAAAAAAACATGTTTCGAAATTGGTGGGTATGGCTATTGGGATCAATGTCTAAATGTGGAGCAATATGTATTATTTCTGCTGTGTTGTACAACAGGGATTTTTTTGTTTTGGTGTACCATTGTATTTTGTTATATGAAAACAAATAGGCTTAACATCATTTTGTTGTTCTAAAAATCATTTCATTTATATTAAAATCATTTTTATTATAAAACAAATCATGAAAATGTTTTCCATTTAATTTATATCTACAAGGGACATGCTATGTTTAGTACATTGATTTGTGCAATATCCTTAAGGATCCAGGAAATAAAAATCATACATAGAATGCTTTGATGTAATTTAATTTGATGATTATATAAATATTTATGCAACTCTTCATAGTTGCATAAATATTATCCTTATCCTTTTGTTAGGTCCTTACATACATATGTGTACATATATGTAGGAATATTATTTATCATCATCGTCAGATTGATAACCAACCATAATAGAATCCTTTTATGTTTTATTCTCTGTTTTATATATTATCATTGTTCCATTTTAGTGGAGAACACACACAAACATAGATAACCCCCGGGTATTCTAAAGTTTCTGAAGTTTATATCTCTTTTCGTTAGCCTGAGGCCAATACAAATCGTCATATTTCTCTTGCACAATGTTCAAGTCTTTTTGCCTGAACAATGCCGCTGTTTTTTTTTCGTGTGGGTTGGATATCTTTTCCACATTTCAGCATCTTGGCAAATCACTGGTGAAACAATGTGTGTGTATATGTTACAAGTCCTTTTGGCAATTTTTGTTTTTATGATGTGCAACAATTTGTGAAATATATTCGTTTGGGTTGTTTCGTTATGCCATCACTACTAAATTTCTGGATTTGAAATTAAAGTTGTTATTAAATGCACATTTTTTTAAGTATTTTATCAAAATCATCAGCTATATTTTCGATATATATCTAGATTTTTAACAGTAAAAAATTGAGGGCATTCTCCAGAAATCCCGCACTGAGTGCATGTTTCAAAAGACGTTTATAACGCATTACAGATGGATAATCATGATTTTCTGCGTACCATGCCAGAATAAAAACAACAATCGACTTGAAGGAAGGGCCCAATGTGTTGTTTTGAAAAATGATTGCATGTTTCATCGCAAAAGTGGTGTGCCATATCCATTCTCTTGCATCAATCGAATTGTTATTAGTTTAAAAGTCAATCAGCCCTCTTTCATACACTGAAAACTCTACTGGATCGTGCCTTTCCGGTGTAAACTTATATGCCTAATAATTGTGCATTTTATATTGTATAAAATGCACAATTTCTAGGACAAAACTCTTGGTCCATATTG
>NW_026880985.1:0-33473 GCF_032173495.1 Musca vetustissima | reverse complement strand
ATTAACATTTTTTGAGTTATAGTGCCCGCGAATTGTAAAAAAAACTGTTTCCAGTAAAACACATTAAAGTGTTGAGAAAGGTTCTCGCTGCCACCTTTACCTTGCACTATAAATAATTTATATTTTCAATAGTTTTTGAAATTTTCACTTGGGAAGTTATAGATTCAAAATAAATAAAAAATCCCTTAATCAAGTTCACGGTTAATCAAGGCCCGACTGTATTAATTCTGGCAAATCATACGATTTGAAATGGGAAAAGGGATTATCGACATAAATTATGGTTTCTCATTAAACAGAACCATTTTTAATTCACTTTAATTTTATTTCATATTAAAAGCTCACACATTTTTCAAATTTTATCATCCCATCAAAATTCGAATTTGAATTGAAAAACTTTGCTTTGAATGTTTATGGTGTAAACTATCTCCCATCCAGAACAATGGCAAGTGTGAAAACCATCTTCCATTCAACTCTTAAATAGTTTATAGTGTGGCTGATGATGATGACCATGGGCTATTGCTATGGAGTGTATCAAACAGCAGCAAGTCAAAAGAGAAGCCCAACCGAACCGAATGATGAATGAATGGAAACCAAATACAAAATATTAATCCTCTAATAATTACCGAGAAAATGGTAAGGAGAAAAGTGGACGAATAGATAATAATGATGATGTTGTGGGATATAATTACTGGGCATGGGATATCCTAAATATTATACATATCGTTTGTATTTGTTGTAATTTATTTGGGAGGGTTGGTGTAAATGGTGACCAGCATATCTAAAATGAATAGTTAAAGAATTGCAAAGGCAAAGGTCGTTTTGTGGGACAATGGCAAAAATAATAATAATAGAAAGGTACAAATAATAGTATCATTTACACTCGCAGGGAAAGAGAATTAGTTTTCAGTTTATTGGATCAAATGGTCAAGCAAAAACAATTTACAATCACATTAACAATATTATATTGTCTGTATTGTTATTGATAGGTTATGTTTATTGTTTGTGGTGGTTAATCTTATTTCAAACAATTAAAGTGAATTTTTAATTCTTGGATTTTTTTTTTTGGAAAATTTGCTACATCATTAAATTTTAAAGTAGAAAACAAAATCACATCGTTGAATAAATGCAGAAATAAATTTATAATATTGGACTCGAAATGATAAAATTAAAAGGAAAAAATATGTATACCTTCCACCATACTGTAGACATTCAATATACCTAAAATGGTTTTCGACTTTTATGTTGGGTAGGAAGATTTAATACCTAATTAAAACCTAAAAAATATAAAAACAACAAACTGGGATTCAGCCTGACTATTTTGCAAAAACTGATCAAGAATATATATACTCTATGAGGTCCTGGTTAAACATTTCGAGGCGTTGCAATCGGAGCGACAATCTTACTTACACTCCACCTTATTGTGCAGGGTATAAAAATCCACAAGGCTGTATTAAGCTCAGTCGCTGCCAGTGAAAAGCTTTCCACCATTAATATGACAATTTTGATTTTTTTTTTTTTTTTTTTTTTTTTGCCTTGCCACTCTTGTGCCACTTTTATAATTTTTACAATATATGCCACGTTTTAAAATGTTGCGCAACTTTTTAAATTTTTGTTCCTTTAATTAGGAAACAATATAATAAAATTATTATGATTTGGGACGAGAAACATTTGATTTGTTAAAATCGGCTCCATTTTTATACAGCTCACATATATATTAAGGTCGGGTTTTATGTAAAAGGTGCACAAATGACCCAACTTTGAAAATTTCCAGCGCTGCGGACGAGCCAAATATCTTCATCGGACGTAGTTTGTTAACGTCCGAGTCCGACCCCTATGGCATGGAAAAATAAAACATATATCTATATCGTAATACGAAGTGAATGAGAATTACTATGTACTACAAGATAGGTGCTTGCCGATATCTGGTTTTAGGCGTACATTGAGATGACAGTTGTCGTCGTAGCAACTTATACTGTAGTGTGTTTTCTCTTTAATCTAGCTCTGCTCCAAATCCAAGTTTGTAAAGGTTGCGATCTGTATCGGTTGTGCCCGAAGTGCATGCATCCGTGTGAATACAATTAAATCCTGTTTGATAGGCATGATCTACAGGCTCCCTTTTGTACCTTTGTACCAGATTGTGAAGATCCTTTGTGGCATGCGTAGGTGGTGGGTGCCTATCCATAAGGTGATGATTTGGATAGCTACTTCTATAACACCCAAGCAGATATTGCATCGACAACATCTGTTGGTGTTGAGGACACGAAGGATCTTCGTATCCTCATGTAAGAGGAGACACCCCGTTGCAGTTGTGGAAGGATTAAAGATTTTCCATTGCGTTGTGTCATGCGCGGACGACTCGATCGAATGAAACTTGGGGTAATTGTTTGTCGGAATTTTGGAACCATCGACCTGCACATTCAAAGGTAACCGCATCTCCTCTGTCAAAGTGGTGAACAGTGCGAAGAATATTTCCATATTCTTCGCCCGGAAAAAAATTAGCCTTATCCACGAGATAGCTGTTCAGCCACCCTTTTCGGTCCTGACGCCACGATCGTACAATCATCCGCGTATGCAACGGTCTTTATGGCATCCGGTGAGTGTGGAGTTTCAGAAAAGAAACAGTTCCGGAGATATCATCTCTCCTTTTGGAACTCCCTATTTCTGATTTCCACTCACGACCGGCGTCCACACATATAATTAACCATTCAACGTTTCAAACTTGGCTGGAGGGTTCGTTCGACGTCCTGAAGCAGCTTGGCATGATTGACTGGTATCAAACGCCTTTGATAGGTCCATCGCCACCATAACTGCCATATTTCACGGTTGAGTTCTTCCTTTACAAGTGTGGAAACGGCGTACAAAGCTGTTGTTGTAGTGTGCTGCTTCCAGAATTCATAGCAACTGAGTAGCATTCACGAATGCTTGGGAGTAGGAATAACTCAAGAGCCTTATAGCCTAGACAGACGACAGCCTTAATTTGCATTAACAGCCTTAATTCAAATTAACTTGTACATTATCCTCATTTTTATATGTTGTTAATGCACAAAATCAAACTGAATTTATACTGAATTAGACAATTTCAATATGGCAATGCTGTCGAAAATTAATTGTTTCTTGTAAAATTTATTTATATTTATGAAAATAGAAATAAGAAATGCAGGCAAATCTCAACCATTTTTTAAATCGGGAGCTGTTTTGCTATGATCATAGTTGCTATTCCTCCTTTATGTCATGTATCTATTTTCACTAAAGATGTAATCCCGAAAAAAATCGAAACAAATGTTAAAAAATTTCATCCTACACACAGACAAACAATTGTTTTGAAGCAAAAAACTGTTTCGTAAATGCAGAAACTCTCGTCTGTCAGGGGTAAATATTAATTCAAATTAAGAAAATTTTAATGCAAATTAAGGCTCTCGTCTGTCTATGGTATTAGCTACTGGCAATAAAAGCGAGATCGGCTTGTATGATTCGCTATTGCTGGAATCCTTGCCTGGTTTCAGTAGCGGAAAAACCTACTCATTATCCAGGTATCTGGAACTATTTGGGTGGCTAAAGACAAGTGTTGAGGACTTTGATTAGGTACTCTACTCCTGGCTCATCAAGCTGTTTCAACATCAGATTCCATCCGGACCAAAAGCCTTGAATGATTTTGCGCTTCTGATGGTGCATGCAACATCATCCAGCCTAAATTGTGGTGATTCCCCTTCCACTTGGAGATATCGTATACTGTGCAATACTCTTCTCTTTGCCCTGTTACTCTAGGAGTGCTCTACAAACTGCCGGTTGAAACAACGCGCGCATCTCTTCGGATCTATCATCCAATAGCACCATACGGTTATTGCCTTCCAAAAGATGACTAATGTCTAGCAAAAAGCGCGGGACGTAGCTATTTAACGCCGCGGTACCACCCTTAACCGCTACCCCTATACATTCCGTGTATGGGTCACTAGAGTCTAGCTCAAGCGAGACAGGTCTGTACTGGACAGAATTGTACTACACCTATCGTACGATCCTTCCTTATGACGTTGTATCCACCAGAGCACTGTCTTTCTAAAATGTTTAAAGTGATTTTTCTTTACTTTTAATTTATTTTCTAAACCCTTAGATTTTCGATAGATACACAAGACAGTAATGAAAAGGACAAAACATTTCACATTGGAATGTATCTCTTATAGGTCTTATAATCGTTTTTAGTACTTGATTTTCGTCGCTAATTTTTTGGACTGAGATTTAGAACTCAATTTAATAGCAATATAAACTTTTCCAGAAAATATTATGGTTAGTGAAATAATATATTTTCCACAAAATTTGTATTTCTAATTGAAGAGCTTCTAAATGATTCTCGTACATCCAACATCTGCCTTGTTTTTAGTTCACTGAAATGTGTTTATGAGATTTCATGTATCCACAATAATTTTCTGGTTCATTGCATTTTTTCTATGACAATGAATTGCAATATAGCCGAACAATCAAACAACCAACCAACATCTTTGCCATTATTAAATATGTACCCTCTACCAGCAACAAACCGAAACAACACCAACAACTACAAGCCAACGTCAAACAATAAAGCATTATAATGGCCGAGTTGGTTCTATTTCGCATGTCGTATCTTTTTAACAACTTTACCAATAATTCAATTGTCACTACGAGTCCGAGTGAGGTCAGCTGGTGCTACTTATATTTTTGCTGTTGTTTTTTGCTTTGCTACTGCTGCGGGCGGGTGGGCTATTATTTTACGAGTGTGTGTATGTATGGACGAATGGCCTGATGCAGGGTCGTTCGTTTGGCCATTGTTGTTGTCATTGTTGCTGTGACTGTGACCAGCAAAACAATGGAAACAGCAACAAAACCAGAAAATACAGTAGTAGCATCCGTAAACAATATAAAACTCGAAGACACATTGCAAGCAAATCCCCCTTTTGATTGTTATCCCCTTTTGTGAATGAATATAATGTACGGTATCTGTATACAAATATGAAGACCGTTTTTGTTGATGTAGTGGCGATTGGCACAGACCACATAGTTGGTACCCCTCTAACACAATGATGATCGTAGTGGGCACATGTTCTTATGGGACATGTTTTGTGTATATTATAATATCCTGTGCTAAAGTCTATGTATGTTTTTCTAGCCATTGTTTTGTTTGACTCTTTGGCATTAACATTTATGAAACAAATACAGAAATCAAATAACAAATTGACTTTCTGTAAACCAATAAGGGAAATTTGTTAATTCCGTGTTAATAGAGTTTGTTTGAATATTTCTTAAATATGACTTTGGATAAATATTGCCACATGACTTCTGGGACGGAATTACAAAAATTGGTTAAGTTCGATCGATCGGGTGGATATGCCATGGAAAATTTTTGGGTGGGAACATTTGACAACCAATGAGAACCTAAAATATCAAATTAGAGTAATGAAAAACGTTCCCGAATTCCATACTCCTACCACCCAAATTCCGAAATATGGGTGGTAGGAGTATTTGCTACCCAATTAGAAGCCAAATCGGTTGTAGAATGTGTCCAAAATCCGGAAACTATGGTATATTGAGGGTAACGTTATATGGGACAATATCGATTTTTAATACAAAACATCCTCGAAGATGCGGCCAATATATAGACAAATAATATGATAACTCTAATGCCAGCGAACCCACTGCGAAAATGTGTACCAAATCTTAAAATTCATATTGCAGTATCGAATTAATAGGTTTGCTTAGCAAGATCACCAATTTCCTTTCTTCTGATATTTACCATTCGAACTCAATTATTAATAAATTGATCTGCTTAAAAATGTAAGGTGTGCATTGCCGAGAAACTTCCGGTCTAGAGGGTTAGATTTAAACATGAAATTATTCCACATGAGGAACAAAAAATATAAACCTGTATAAAATTTATGCGACGAGCCTCTGATAACTCAATTACCTTATCCCAGATATGCTGAAGATACACTATGCACAACGACATTGTAGAAATATTATAGCTTAGTGCGGCTCCAAGAATTTGAAAAGCTGCGATATATGGCTCCTAGACCCACCATTTAGAATCTCGACTAGCTGAGACGATATAAACACAGTCCGATACGACACGACATTTTTGCCTGTTGGTTGGGTTAGGAACAAATAAAACGTCTGTTATTTTTGATAAAGACCCGGTAATATTTAGGTGATCAAATGAACCAAAAACTTTTAATATAGAAGTCCAAATTATGACCCGAACATCACGAAATTTTACGAGAGGAAGGAGATCTAACAAAAAAGGAAGCATTTTTCAATAAAGATCGGTCAATATTAAGCGGATCAAATGGGCCCTATCTTTTATGTGAACAAGTGAAAAGTGACAGTCGTCAGATAAATACCCTCAGCCTATGGTTTGCAAAGGTATATAGAATTATAAAAAGATTTTCCGTGTAAGAGGTCTTGGTATACATGAGATGTTATAGCTCAAATATTTTTCTCCTAAATACTCCATAAGTTCTCTATAGGATTCAAATCCGGGGACTGAGGAAGATTTTTAATAACTTTTGGGCAATTATAAAGCAGCTATTCTCGAACGATGTGGGACCAGTTTTTGGGGTCATTATCTTTATAAAATTCTCCAGCCCCAACGTTACGTTTCAAATTATCTTTTAGAATTTTTAAATAATAAATCAATTAAAACGAGACTTGCTACTCCGACAGCGCTTATATAGTCCCTTACTATTACAGAGGCTCCTCCGTTCTTTACGGTCGAAATTGTATGCTTAGGGTCCACGGCATTATTCTCCCCGCGCCATATCTCAATTGGTCCGACTCAAAAAAGTTAATTTTGTTTTCATTAGCAATAATAACAGATTTCCAAAATCTTTTTTTTTATTCCAATCGGATTTTATAAATGGTTATTTTTTCAGTGTAACTCTACCATGAATACCATGTTTACGAGATACACACATTTTGAGAATATGCATAGAATCACTTTCTGAGTTGATTTATGCAAGTCCGTCCATCTGTCAGTGTTAAATTGTAAACAAAGTACATGGCGCACTTATTATCCGAATGGGATGAAATTTGGCACAGGTCATCTATTTGGCCCAAGGACAAATCTTATTGAAATTGGGAAAAATCGGTTCAGATTTAGATATAGCTCCCATATATATATTCGTCCGAATTATTGTAAATGGTGTACGAAAGTCCCCATATTTATTTCTGAATGTGTGTTAAGTTTCGTGAAAATCGTTTCAAAAAACAAATCCGTTAATCCGGTCGTCGAAAATGTCGATGAAATCGGAGAAATTATCGAAGTTGACCGGCATGTTAGCCGTCGTAACATCGCCCAGGAGCTGAAAATCGACCATAAAACTGTTTTAAACCATTTACACAAAGCTGGATTCAAAAAGAAGCTCGATTTCGGTGGTCAAACCAAGACTAACGGCCAGGAAGGTTCTGACACTCTTTTGGTGGGACTGGAAAGGGATTATTTATTATGAGTCGCTTCCATATGACCAAACGCTAAATTCTGATCTCTACTATCAACAACTGAACCGTTTGAAGATAGCAATTGACCAGAAACGGTCGACTACTAGCAACAGGAGGGATGTCGTTTCCACCAGGACTACACTAGGCTACACACACATCTTTAGTGACTCGCCAGAAACTTCGGGAGCTTGGTTGGAAAGTTTTAATGCATCAACATTACAGTCCGGTCTTGGCACAAATCGATTACCATATTTTTCTTGCATTGCAAAATTTCTTCGACTACAGCAACAGGTACGGACAGTAGCAACGGGTACTAGTAGTGCGAGGGAGAATTATCGGGTGAAAATGAGACAGATGAAACTTACCGAAAAAGAATAAAGAACAAGAGAAACATTGCGGTCAAGAAATACCCCAGAACCCAGGTATAAGTAGTGTACGACGTAGCCAAGATGAAGTCAGAATAGCAATGTCCGACGGTGATCAGGAGCATGCTCCAACTGATTAGTACAATTTGGCTATATAAATGCATGCCCAAAAATGGAAACCTCCGCATCCTGTGTCTCGTACACAAAGAAGAAGACAAGACGATATGTGTCAACTATAAAGGAATTAGTCTCCTTGCCATCGCATATAAAGTGCTATCCAGCGTACTGTGTGAACGACTGAAGCCAATGGTCAATAATAATATTGGATATTATCAATGCGCCTTCAGATCTGGCAAATCCACTATCGACCAGATTTCCACACTGCGCCAAATTCTGGAAATGACCCACGAAAAACACATCGACACATGCCACCTATTCGTTGAATATAAAGCCGCATTCGACAACCCAATCCGCTCATATCTGCGTTCGGCATTCCTCCAAAATGACACTCTGTACACGCCGATGATATCGCCATAATGGGTCGAAAATTGCGAGCAGTAACATCCACCTTTGAACAAATTTAGGAGTCTGCCTAGGTGGGTCTGGCAGTAAATGGCGACAAGACCAAGCTGATCAGTAGACTCGGACTTGAAAACTACAGCTACGAGTTAGTCAAAGATTTCATATACCTTGGTACCGCCATAAATAAAACTAATAACATCAGCTTTGAAATCCGAATAAGAAGTTGGCCAACAGATGCTACTATGGTCTAAGTAAGCTATTCAAAAGCAGGGCCACCTGTCGCCAGATCAAACTCGCAGTCAACAATACGCTGATACTACCCGTGCTGGTGTATGGATCCGAAGCATGGATACTTGCCTAATCTGATGATACAGCTGTTGGAGTGTTTGAGTGAAAAATTCTCCGGAAGAGCTATGGACCGATCTGAACCATGAGCTGTACCATCTATTCTCGGACATCGACATAGTCAGACGGATCGAACTGCAGCGACTACGTTGGCCAGGTAATTTTGTGAGAATGGATGAGAATGCCCCAGCTCAAAAGGCATAAAAAAGCGAGTCAACTGATAGTTTACGTTCGATGGAAAGATCATGTGGAAGACAACATTTCGAAACAGGGTCTTACAAATTGGAAGAGCTACGCACAATACCGACTTGCCGGAAAATCTTTTTTAAGCTCGACTTTTGTAACAAATGGTCTGCCTAGAAGCAGCTAAGAAAGTAAGTAAGAACCACCTTTTAGTATACCGATTGACATATCCCGACTAGCTCAGTCGATCTAGACATGTGTGTCCGTCCTTTATAATTTGTAAGCACGACACAGGCCACTGTTGTGGGCCAATCTTCTCAAAGTTTTGCATGTAGATTTAGTTCGGGACAAAGAAGACCGCTATTTGGTAATGATCCGTTGATATATATTAGGGATGGAATGGAGAAAGGTATATGACCGAGGAGTAAGCGTGACTCTTTTCGTGATAATCGGTCAACATTTAGCAGTTCAAATGGACCCAGACTTTTGTGTGAAAAATGCGAAATGCATTTTATGGCGTATATATTTACTCCTGTAGAACATAGATTCGATACTATCCAAGAGGAGTGGTTTACCTTTAAATTGGTGTATGCACTTGGATATGAGAGTTATACTAAGAAAATTACAGATCTCTACATATTTTGATTTGGTTATTATTACCATTATCACATTAGAAGACTCGCGGATCGCTTTGAAATTATACATGAGGTTCCGGTTGTGTTCAGGGACTATACATTTCAGTGATGACCAGATGATATAGACCAAAAACTTGTCTATATGATTTCCTGGTCGCTCTAGAGGTCACTATTGTAAGCCGAACATCACAAATTTTACACGGGGAAAGGATCTAGTCAACCATTTGTTTAGATTCAAGTGAACCAAGACTTTTGTGTTTAAAATACCCAATTTGAATTTAAATCATATGCTTACTGCGGGAAACATTATTCGTAAAATATGCCAAGGTAAGAAAGAATATATCTTGACCTCTAATGGATTAAGAGGACGAAAATACTGCAAGGTATTGCCCAGGAACGGAATATAGATCTACAATACTGCTCCGCTCACTGGCTTTAATTTTTTCAAAATATTGATTGGCTACTTGGAAATAGTTCCAAAGACACCTGGAGTCTAAAACGATATTTCGGTGAATAATGCGTTTTGAAATTTGAATTATTTCACAAGATAAATTGAAGAAGATTAAGTGTATAGAGCAGCTATTGTTGTCTCTATAAATTGTCTCTATATTAGTTTGAAACCCTTTTTAATTAGATATAATTAAATTTAATCCTTTATAGCCCAAGGCTATTATTGCACCTTTATTAAAAATACTACTGTCGTCATTAAAAACCATTTAACTGAATACAGAAATTCGCAATTGCAAACTTCTACTGCAAAATTTAGCCAAGAAAAGAAACCCTAGAAAAATAAACAATGCTCAAAACCTCAAGATGTTTCATTAACAACAACAGCAGCAACGACACCTAAACCTTTATTAATCCTTTAAATAAATGCCACAATCTTAAGTGTTTCCAGCCACCCCATCCTGCAGAAATGCAATGAAATGTCTACTCTTTAAATGGGTAATAAAAACAATTAACGTCATCATTACACACACACACACAGAAGGGCAAGGATTGGGGAAGGAGAACCACATGACTTGTGGTGGTAATTTATTAGACGGAACATATGAAACATATCCTGGCCGACATCCAAAGGAGTCTTTTGTTCCATTACAGAGACACTTGCAAAAAGAATTTAATAAATAATTAAGAAAAAAGGGCAAATGTTTTGGAGAAAAGAAATGCGAAGAGGGAAGCGAGTGAGATTTGAATTGCAGCGGTTTAAATTGTAATTGCCAAGGTCTATGGGGAGTTAAGCAGGAAGAGAGCAGAACCCCACAGGCATGAAACGTTGTAGAAGAAAAAAATTGTTGCCTTGGTAAACATTAGCCTCTGAGGGATGGGTTTCCCCTGGCAGACAGACAGCCGGGCGACAGTGTTAAATGGTTTCTGGGGATAAACACTATCAGTCAGCCAGCCACACAGCTAACCAACCACCACTTCGAAAAAGGGTTTAACCAAGAGTTCATCAAAAGGAGTTTGCCACACATTTCGAAAAGAAGGCAAATGATTTAAGAAAAGTTAAATAAAAATAAACATCAACAACATCCATCAAACACACACATATACCACATTCGTACTTCATATCATATCTTGTCTCAGGGGTGGTCCATAGATAACTTCATATTTTTTTCTTTTACCCACAACACCGAACAAATATTTTTTCTTTGTGATAACTTGTCCAATGTGGTTGGTTGCAGCAGCAGCAACAGTCGTATCCAACCACAATTCATTGTTGTTTTTGTTTGTTTGTACCTCCTCGTACGGTAGCATTCATCATTTGCTGGTATTAATTTCTGTTATTAGTTAGGTTGGTTATTTTTGTTTTTGTTATTGTTTTCTTTATTTCCCAATTGCCATGGCATTGATTTCTTTAAAAAAAGATCCGCCGACGACAAACTAGACAAGATGTGATCCATGCATCTATCCATCCGCTGCATCTGATGTGAATGCATTACTCTCGTCTATTTCCTTGGGGTTTTTTCCAACGCAATTCATTCATGATGCTATTATTTTTGTTATTTTAAGAAACACAATGAATGGAAAAGAAAATATTGAAGATGAAAAATCAAAGGAATTCATATGCAATAACCGCAGTGATGGGTGGTACGAGTATTAACAGCGGCCAAGGTATGACATCTACGAATTCATTTAAAGACTGCCTTTTTTAGTGTGGCACTTTTGACAGTATCCGCTGCGGTTTAGCTACAAATAAGAATAGTGTAGAAATGTATAATTAGTGGATAGTGGACCCACATGTCCACAGTACATATAATCTACCCAATTATGTTGGGTGCGTTATAGCTTTGTGTGGCTCCAAGAGTTCGTAAAAATGCGAAATATTGGTCCTAGATCTACTTTTATGTATGTATGTTCGATTCTGGCCCAAGCCAGAATCGGACGAAGTCACGATGCTGACACGAACATTTTGAAATCTTACAGGGAGAAGAGGATCTGTCAAAGGGATAATCATGGATCTTTTGATGATAATCGGTCAATATTTGGCGTGTTAAAAATTACAAAATTACAATTGAATTTGACATAGACCGGAGAAGTGATTGATAAGAAGTGATCTACATTTTCGTCATCTAGTGTCGTAATCTGTGTTGCCGAAAGTGGGCAAAATATGTGAAATTTAGGACTTGAGCGAATTTTGGGAATTTTTTGTTTCCGGCACATCTAATTATACCCTACACAACTATGTTGTCAGGGTATTATAGCTTTTTGCAGCCGCGAAATGTTGGTCCTACACCCACCTTTAACCGATCGTCATATCTCGACTAACTGAGTCGATCTAGACATGTGGGTCCGTCCGTCCGTCTGTCTGTCCATTATAATTTGTAAACACGATGCAGGCCACAGTTATGGACCAATCTTCACGAAATTTTGCATGTAGGATGGGTTCTGGCCAATGAAGACCCCTATTGTTTTTGGTAAAGATCGGTTAATATTTAAGGGATGAAATGGACTAAATACTTAATTTTTGTCGGTTTTTCTGGTCGGTCATTATTTAGCGGGTCAAATGGACTCTGACTTTTGTATGAAAAATTACAAAATTTGAATTCTATGGCTTATATATTTACTCCTGAAGGATATAGACCCGATAAGTTAATAGTATATATAAGAGGAGTGGTTGACCTTTAAATTGATACCAAATATATTGATTTATCTATTCGGATGTGGGAGTTACACTTAAATATTTACAGGTGCTTATGTATTCAGATATTATTTAGTAACCCATTACCAAATTAGAGGGCGGAAATATAGCGCTGATCGCTTGGAATTTTTCCATGAAGTTCCAATTATGGTCAAGGACAACCCCTATAATTTTCGGTGATGATCAGAATAATATTTTGGGATGAAGTGGACCGAAAACTTAATTTCTTTGTGTCTTTTCTAGTCGAATATAAGCCGAACATCACAACTCAACCCACCGTAAAGGGAATCTGGAAGGGCTTTACTGAAAATTTGTAATATTCGGAACATGTAAGGAAAATGTGCTGTTGACCTCTAATCGGGCAACTCGGGGCACATATCACGAAATATTGCCCAGGCTCTGAATAAACATCCAAGTTCCGTGGTAGTTGTGTAGGGTATCGTATGGTCGGCCCCGTCCGACTATACTGTTCCGCTCACTGTTTTTTTTTTCTATATTTATTTACCTTACACAACTATGTTGTGAGGAATATTATAGCCCTAAGACTTTATAAAACGTCGAATTATTGTTCCAAGACCACCGATGTATTTCGAATAGGTGAGTCGATCTAGACACGTTTCTCCGCCCGTCTGTCCATTATAATTTGTAGTTATGGACCAATCGCCCTTTGCATGTGGATTCGGTTCTGCTTAAAGACGACACATAGGTTTGGGTCGGTTAATATTTGTGGGATCAAATGGTCGCTCTAGAGATCACAATTATGAACACGAACAAGACTCCATTTTACTCGCGGAAGGGTATCTGCTAAGGAAAAAGCAAGGATGTTCTGATGAATATTATTTAATATTTGGTAGATCAGTTGGACTCAGACTTTTGTGTGAAAAATGACAAAATTTACTCCGGAAATAGGTAAGAAGGAAGGTCACAGTTTGTACAAGAGTAGTGACTGATCTTTAAATTTATACAATAAATAGTCCAACTTTTCGCACTATTAAATATCCCGCCAAACGTTACAAAATATTAGGTTGGGGGGAAATCCACTATTTTTTCGGCAGATTTCAGATTTATGCACGCAGTAAAAAATCGACCATAAAACTAGTTTTTCAATTGACCAGAAACGTCCAGAATTGGCCAACAGGAGAGTTGTCGTGTTCCACCAGGACAACACTAGGCCACACACATCTACAGTGATTCGCCAGAAACTTCGGAAGCTTGGTTGGGAAGTTTTAATGCATCCACCATACAGTCAAGACTTGGCACCAAGTGATTATCATATTTTTCTTGCATTGCAAAATTTCTTTAATGATAAAAATTGGTATTTAGGGAGAATTGTGAAAATCGACTATTAAAGTTTTTTTGCAAATATACAGCAGGACTTCTATGAGGGAGACATTATGGAGTTACCTTAAAATTGACAACAGGCGTCGTTTTTTACCATAATCGGAACATGTTGCAAAATTTCCTAGCTATCGGCGTTAGATTTCCGTCCTCTAGTGTTGTAATGTTAATTATAAATGATATCAAAATATGCCCCTGTTAATATTTAACTATACCTCCCACATTCGCGTACATACGTCAGCTATAATTGGTATCAATTTAACGCTCAACCACTCCTCTTGGATATTCTATCAACATCTCGGGACTAATACAACATTTTGTTATTTTTCACACAAAAGTTGGAGTCCATTTAGCCCGCTAAATATTGACCGATCTTCATCAAAACAGGCATGCTTATTCTTTGACAATATCCCCATTCCCCATCATAAATTTCGTGATATTCGGACCATAACTGTGGCCTTAGAGCGACCAGAACAGACAAAAACAGAACAGAACCAGGCAAGATTTCGCACACACATGACTAGATCGACTCAGCTAGTCTAGATATGACGATCGCTTTAATAAAAGGTGGGCCTGAGACCAATATTTCCCGATATGCCTGATGAAACGATTGTGCAATTACCTATGCTTTTGATCCATACCATGGACCATGTTCCAGAATTGCTTACTTAGACCATAGTAGCATATGGTCTATGCTACTATTCTGCTCCGAATTTCAATACTGATGTCATTAGTAATATTTATGGCGGTACAAATGTATATGAAATCGTTGAATAGTCGGAATGTGTCGACGTGTTTTTTTTTTTTTTTTTTTTTTTTTTTTTGTGGGTCTTTTCCAAGTTTCCAACACTGGGAAGGAGACTTATCCCTTAAGCGTCAAGGGTGAGGTCATATAATTCTCAAGAATTGGGTTAGAAGGTTTGCAAAAGTTGAGCAGTGATATGTGAAATGTTCCATAGTGTTACCGACGCATCCATTCATGTATCAATATGCCAACAGGCTGAGGTGTACCTACTAATTACCATTTTTTAAGCAGTAAGATTCGTTATCCTGAGAAGACCCAACCCCTTTTTTGCTAACTGACACCAAGTGTAGATTGAGGATCCAACTGTAATTTTGTATTTTGTAAAATCTAAGATGTCCCTCCACCATAAGATGGAATATCTGAAATATTTATTGGAGACCCCCATAATGTATCAGATCAAAATCAAATTAAAACTTTTGACCTAAGTGGACCAGCCGACATATAGGCATTTTCGTCACGTTTTTATCATAAATTTTAATTTGATATTTTTAGTTCTCTTCTTACATAAAATTGAAAATCGACATCAAAATTGAAAATATAGGGCATCGACATAAGTTGTGCGAATGGACGAGGCATATTAAAGCGAATCTACTGTTGGTTCGCGCAGAAGGGGAAGGTCAAGAACAAGATGGAAAGATCCGAAGATAAAATATCAAAACATGGTCTTTCAAATGGGAAAAACTGCGGCCAAGATCGTCGCGCCTGTAAATATTTTCTAAGCTAGGCTTGTGGAACAAATGTTTTATGAAGTCAAACTGAGTATTTTCCCAAAATACTCAATAAATAATGTCGGATGTCAACCTGGATCTGACCTGAACAAGGTTTAAATGTCAAAGTGCTTATTTGTTAAGCTGCATATAGCTTGAGCCATCGATACTGCAAAGATCATTGAAATTAAACCACTCTCATTTCAGAAACTTTCAGTTGCCTTCAGGATACAACTCTGCTACTATTTGTACCTATCCAACCCAAGATTCAAGGTCATACAAAATCGTATATGGCGTCATCGAAATCGATTTAAAAATGTGAGTCAATTCTACGGAATCATCGAGTTTCCAACCTGAGATCATGCTACATTATAACCCTTAACCAATGATTTCTCACCAGTTATTATCTGGATATCATATCCTGAGTGTCACGAAAGGATTTTTCCTAAGAAATTTCAAAGATAACGTAAAATATTACAATAAAACAATTGAAAATTGGGTACACGTAAAAAATTCCGATATTTTTGAACACAAATTTCGTTAAGTGTAATTAAAACATGTGGCAAAGGCTTAATGGTTAACCCTTTGCTGACTAGAAGTGCAGAAACATTTTGAAACATTCCGCCTTTAAAATATTTATTTTTCAAATTGTATTTCGAACGCACACACAATCATGTATTCAGGCAATAAACGTGTGCTGTTGCCCTGCCACCATGAAAACACAACGCACAGTAGTCAATATATTGTTTACAAAATTCATTGGTTAACAAAAACAAAACGAAAAACAGAAAAAAATATTAATAAGCCTAATGAAAGGTAAGAAACGCACAGTCACCACCCAAAGAAGTCATCATCGGTATTTTTCTTAAACGAATTTTGTTAATAAAGATGCAGTTCCAAAAAGCAAACATATGTATCCATTTATAAACAAGCCACATCGATGGCATCGATCATCATCATCCTCATCCTCATCCTCACCTAGAACTGGGTAATAACGTGGTTACGGCAGAAAGAAAAAAGGCCAATCATCATTTTATCGGCAAAAATGTCTTTTGTTCGTTGTTTCACTTTACCTCTTCAGATTTCTTTCTCTTCCACATGTTGTTGTTATTTTTGTTTTTTTTTTTTTCATTTTTTGTGGTTAATTGAATATGCGACGACGACGAAGACGTTTCATTTCAGAGATATACATTAAACAACATTGTCCCAACAGTGGTCATTTACCCAAGCCTATTTTGTCCACGGTAGCCATCAAGTAGCCGGGCGGCGGAGGTGCGATGCGTTTCAGTTGAGTAATAAATAAATATGTATGAAGTGAGATTTTGTTTACAGAATTACAGACATATTTTTTCCCCTTTCGGGATTTTTTATTTGACAAGTCCCCCTTTAATAGTGCCGACAAATTATGAAAAAGGGCTTCTGAAATACGAAGATAATTAATGCCCGCTCAGTACCCGATGTCGATAATTTTGAAATTCAAGTGGATTTTTCAATTAAAAATATTTGAAGGTTTTCGACACAAAATAAATTTGTTACTGAAAATATTACATTGGTTTTGGGTGGGGTTCGGAAGACAAACACCCATATATTGGTTAATATTTGACGTTCATTAAAGATCGCTCCAGACAAACAAAAAATTCTGAGGATATAGCCGATCCAAACAAGTAATAAGTAAAACGTCGTTAAACTTGGCCAGACCGAACTTTTATTCATTATAATTTCCATAAATCGGAAAAATCAAATTAGAGCCAATTCGGTTGAAAAACCTTAATCAGCATAGAATTTTATTCTATTGAAAAATTATGGATAAAATTCGGTCTGGCCAAACTTTTTATACATTATATCATATCTAAAATCGATCGGGACTTTTATGTGGTAATATGCCACAGAGAATTATTGACGGGAGAGAACGAAATACCAAAAACAAAATCGGTATCATATTAATGTATTAACCGTCGTTATAAACGATTTCGATTTATATTATCTTTGATCGGAAATGTGTCACCTTTGGCCATAACTCAAACTTCATGATATTTTGCTTCGTTATGGAACCTGCCACTAAACACTTGACACATTAAACAAAACTTAAAAAAAAAATTCCAAAAACTCTACCACGAACTGAAACAGTTTTAAATGTATTTGCATTATTCAACAAATCAATAAGCCATACTTGAACATAAACACAAATATGCTACCGTTTGTTTTGGGTTTTTCTTAACATTGCCTTCGGCAACAAAACACACATTTAGGCCTAAATTTACTTTGAGGCTTTCGTTAAGCCCACACTTATCACCTTTTTGAAAGTTTGTTGAACTTTAAAGTGTGTAAATTCAAAAAATATAACAGTTTTCAAAGTTTGAATATAAATATGTTTAGCCCACAATTTTGGGATGAATTATAAAAAATATGTAATAATGATGGGGGTGATGCTGAAGGCTAAAACATAAATTATTACACATGGTACATAGTATTTGGCAAAATATTTTGTAATTTGTTACATTGCAATAATCTTAAAAAAATTCGATCGAACTCGTCGTTGATAGATGGTACTTTTAATACCTTTCACTCAGTAAAAATCAAATACCCTGCACGTGAGCTATAGATTGAACTCCTTGATCCTAAGTTAAGAACAATAATGCTCAGCGACACCAGTGGGCCTCTTCTGTAACATTTTAACAACATTCGTCATTGTTTATTTTACAACAATTTCATTTGTTTGTTTTGTTGTTTTTACAATAACAAAAAATTAAACATTATCGAATGTTGTTAAAAGTTACAGAATAGGCCTACAGGAACGACAAAACTCGAATCTAATTACATTAGTGGCAGGCAGAGTACATGTTTGTACATTAGACACTTTTTGCGTCATTAAAATAAAAGTAAACAAGTAAGGAAAGTAGTAAAGACGGACTGGGCCGACAATATGACACCCTTCACCACTTTATGTATATTGTACATATGAAACTAAACACAACTCATTCTATACTTAATTCAGTACGTTATGCCAAATTTGGTAGAAATCGAAAGATATAAAGGAATTTACATTAAATCGGAAAAAATATATATGTGAGCTATATCAAAATCTGAACCGATTTTCAGGTTCATCATCATTCATCATTTTAGACTTAATTTAGTACGCCATGCCAAATTTCCTGACAACCGAATGATATATAGGGGTTTTGGAGCACTATTTGTATAAAATCGGACGGAAATATATCGTTGAACCTATTTTCACGAAACATAACATATGTAATTCTAGAGTCAATTCAATGCGCTATACCAAATTTCGTGCAAATCGAAAGATATATAGGGATTTAGTGCACCATTTACATATACTCGGACGAAAATATATATGGGAGCTATATCTGTATCTGAACCGATTTTCACGAAACTTAGCAAACATCATTCGGGACCTAATTCAGTATCCTATGCAAAAGTTCGTGCAAATCAAAAGATATATAGGGACTTTGGTGCACCATTTAAATAAAATCGGACAAAACTATATATGGGAGCTATATCTAAATCTAAACCGCTTTTTACGGAACATGGCACACATCATTCTGGACCTGGAAAATATATATGGGAGCTATATCTAAATCTGAACCGATTTTCTCGAACCTTAACATATATCATTCTAGACCTAATTAAGTACGCTATGCTAAATTTCGTGCAAATCGATAGATATATAGAGACTTTGGTGCCTATATCGGACAAAAATATATATGGGGCTATATCTAAATCTGAACCGATTTTCACCAATTTCAATAGGGTTCGTCCTTAGGCCAAATAAGTGACTTGTGTCAAATTTCATCCAAATCGGATCATAAATGAGACCAGTACTTTGTTTACAATTTAACATCTACAGACGGATGGACAGACGGACCGACCGACAGACAGACGGACGGACATGCATAAATCGACTCAGAAAGTGATTAAATGCATATTCTCAAAAGGAACCATGTTTCTATCTCGTTTCCTTTTGCATGTTACAAACATATGCATAAAGACATAATACCCTGTACCCACGGGAAAAGTGAATTGATAAGTTGTAATAGTTCGTTAGTATTGGTTGTAATGCTTTGTTAGTATTGGTCAAACCACTTAATCGATGAACGGCGTAAAGAGCCCTTTCCAACATGGGCTATAGCAGCAGTAAAAAACCAAAAACCTGTATAATCGAAAAAAAAAACTGCAAAATCAGGGTAAACATTTTTCGAAGTGCACAAAAGTTGAACAGTGGTCGAATGGAAACATGTGATCGGATCCGACACATCCAAATTCAACCGTTTTCAATCCGAAGCTAAGCATTATTCGTGATGAAAACTAATTCACGGTATGGGTTGGCTTCAACTGGTGGGTCTTGGATCGATGCAGTCATATCGACCGGTCTTGGTAGATAAGAACGGATAGGCGTTCTTATCTACCAAGTAGGAGAAGTAATTATGAGCTGGGCGGTGATCAAAGACACACGTAAAAAATCGTAACAGAATATATTGGTGAGCAAAATTTGCAAATAACACAGTGGCCAGTAGAAAGTCCCGTCCTCAATCCGAATGATAATTTCGGGTCAATCGTAAAGAGACAGGTGGGACAGAAGCAAACATCCCCTAATAATAGAGATTAACTTTGGCAGCGAATCTGATGTGATTGGAAGAATATTACAAATTAAATTGGTAGAAAGAATGGCAAATTGCATAAATTACGCATTAAAAATATAAAACTACGATATAAGTAGGAAAAATAGTAGTTTTCTGCAAATTTTTTCAAACGTGCAGAAGTGAGTATATTGGAGTTGATTTAATTTTCGTTATTTTTTTCTTAGAAAGAGTTGCATTTTTAACTTTAGGTAATTTTGTTGTTACTACGAGGCAGGTCGGAAAGTTCTTAGCCTAGCACAAAAAGCGCGGTATAAACAGAAAAAAGTTAAGTGTCTGTTATGAACACTTGTTAAATTTTGTTTCGATCTGGCAACTTCAGCACAATCCTCGTCATTTTGTGAGGGAGAACCAGAAGAAGTGTACCGATGTCCATCATCTAATTTTCCAATAAATATTACAATGAACAAAGTTTAAATAAAATCGGTTAATCCGTTCGAAAGTGATCGTGCGCACCAACCGGCCAGACAGACAGACAGACGAAAATTTGTTAACCGACTCCAAATAACCTGAAAAGATTTGGTCCAAGGAAACATATTTTTACATAAGTGGATATACACTCATTAGTATAAAAACTATAAAAAGTACCATTAGGCATTTTAAATTGGAGTACAATCGGTCATATACAGAATGTGCTATATTATTTCCTTTAATTGTTTTAGGGTTGTCTGTAAAAAATCGTTTAATATGGCTTGAAATTACAAGCATACGAACAAACCAAAGGTGCTCTGTTGAAACGGTAAATATATTTAAGTAATACTTATTTATTATATTTTTTGGTACATGTTTTTATTATTATGTATCAGAGGACAAGAACCATCCGAAACCAATAACCATAACAAGTCCTGAGATATAGAGATATAAACAAAGCTTCCAAAAGTGTCAAAGCTGTCCCAGTGTCCCTTATGTCAATAAAGTCTAATGTCTAATTATATCGGATATATATATAATTATATCCTGATATATGACTATGGACAAACATGGGCCTGAATTACCTTTGAAAAAGCGAAATGTAAAATTTAACAATGTTAAATAACATTTACTCTGGATGAAATGTGTATAGGACTTTCCGAATATCTAAGTCAAATCATGGGCAATACCTGAAAATACCTAAACATCCGTATAGGGAGTCCATTTCATAACATGGACATGCTGAGTTGGTAAATCGACTACAAAATATTTGAAACGGATTTGGTCCAATGAAAAATTTCTGTGGATCAAAATGCCCTAGGCGGGTATGTTAAAACCCAAAAATTCTCCATAGGTCAGGTTTTTCAGCTATGACGAGATATATTTTAAGTTTATGAATAATTTTTTTATATCTTGGTTTGCGGCTATTGCTAATTACATTCAACAAAAATAAGATCGATTTTCATCATTAGATGTCTTTTTAAAATATTATGATAGACATTTTTGTAGGATATTTGGCGTTCAAAAAATGTCGGACGAAGAAGATGCACAAGGACCCCAGATAGGAAACTAATATATTTTACAATAATTCGATTTGACTGAAGACATGTCTTGGTTGGGAAGTTTTAATGCCTCCGCCATACAGTCCGGACTTGGCACCAAGTGATTATCATATTTTTCTTGCATTGCAAAATCTCTTTAATGATAATAAATTGATAACTAAGGAGGATTGTGAAAATCGACTACTAGAGTTTTTTGCAAATAGTAACCTTTAAAATTGCAACAAATCATAAAACAAAACGGTGTAATTTGGCCCAAATCCGACATTCCAAAGCATTTTAAATAAAGTCTTATAGTTGAATATTAAAAGGGGCGTTTAAATGGGGGCTATTTAGAATCACAATCATTTCTTAATATATAAAAGAGCTTGGTGTAAAGTGAGTGACTGACAGATCATATCCCAAACGAAACGGCTGAAGCCTGAAATTTTCAGTATGGGTTATTGTTGATATGTAGGCGTGACATAGAGGCTGGGTTTTTGAAAATTCGAACTAGAAGGGTACAAAAAGTACGAAATTTGGAATGTGGGTCACTGATGGAAAATCGCAAAGATGCACAAAAGGGATTTTGGAAATTTGAACTGTAAGTGTTCGAATTGTAAATATATTGAACATATATGAAATACAGGTTGTAAAGTGGTGTTGATTGAAAATGGTTTTAGAAGACCGTATATATTTCTTTAAAGTAATTAATGGTACTAAATTTTGTACAATTTGGATTTTGGTGAACAGATAGATCTGGAGTCCTGAAATTGGGAATTACAATGACTGGAGTGTCGGATTGAGGTGGTTTTGGAAAATACTACTTTTGGGTACGAATAGTACTACATTTGGTAAAAGTTGGATATATGTGTACAGATAGAGCTGGAATCTTGAACTTGGGAATTACAATGACTGCTGAATTGTTGAATTGAGCGACTATATCGAAAATGTTAAGCATATATGTTCACCCTTCAAGAACTCGGGATAACAAATTACAAACCCCGATGTCGAGGTGGTGCAAATAGAATGACCAATTTTCGATCCAATTGAACATTGTTTACCAATTGAAGACTTCTTTGACACATATTGTTCCCATCATCGATCGGAGGTTATTACGAAAAAAAATATGTCGTATTTGTTTTCACATAACATTTGCATTTCATAATATAATAATGATAATGAAGATATTATCCTTGCATACGCCTCATCTAATAGACAAATGACAAACAGATGTCCTTTGTCATTGTCATAATAATGACAATAAAGAACGGAACCGATGGTACTCCCCATTGACAGGCATTTTGGAACGTTTATTAGTCACTTTAAAATGATAATAAAAATGGAGTACTTAAGGATATGTTGTTTTTTAGAAAGAGATTAGCTGTAGATAAACGAAATACACAAAACAAACAGAAAAAGAAAATATGACGAGGGTGGTACTGACAAGATGGTTTATATGAGGAGGACATAACAATAAGTATGACAACTCATTTAAATAAATTTATTTGAAATTGAAACACCATATCCTTCAGAAAGCAAAATGGAAATCTACTTTCGCCGACTAAATAAATCCCCAACGCACGCTCACAAATTGATCTGTTAATTGTCGTATCATTTAAATCTTGTTACGGAAATTTTGAAAAAAAATTTCACTTCATTAAGGGATGATTTCCCATGTCACCACAGAGCTGGAGAGACGAAGAGGACAACTTGATTGACATTTGCATATGATTTTTTGTGAGGCTAAAAACACATTTGGTGGCCATCCGAACACAGATGAACCAAAACATTTGTAAACATCCATTGTTTTTTGGAAATGTCGAACGTTAATCAGCCAAAGGACCAAAATTTTGTTCCCAGGCTTGTTATTCTGGGAAATGGTAAATGGTGTGGCGGAGATTTGCGACTTTGGTCTGGTTGATTGTGGTACGTCGAACAATAAAACGTGTCACGTGAGGCTGGCTCTGTGGTTGACAACATCTAACCAAAAGCGTACGCACACACTCACACGGAGGCAGAGGGGATACAACACGAGACAAATACGAGTGTTGTCACCACCAACATTCGCACCGCAGCAGAGACACATCGTGCAATACAAAAGCCTTTTCGTGTTTTCTAAAATCCAGCAGATATTCCACCCACCCAGCGAACCAAGTAAGCATCCTTTCATTCATCCTTCCACCAACAACCGGCTGCCCACCGACTTCATAAAGAAAGTGGAAACAAAGACGACTTTTGTTTTTGTATTTAAATGCAGTTTAAACTTTTTATTGTTTTTAGATTTGCTCAACAATTGAATTGTAAGTTTTGTTCTCTTCTCAGTATGTCTGCATGCGTATGTGTGTGTGTCGTCCTAGTTCATTTAAGAAAGGACAATTGTAATCGCTCACCATAGACCTTAGTCAAGCACAGAAGAAAAGGGGTTGTGGGATTTACATGAAAAACAGCATCACGGTGTTAATTGTAAATCATGACAACAAACGCACATGCAAACACACACACATACAGGCAAGCAGCCATAGCAGGACTACACAATTTTTAATCGCCAGGACTATACAATTTTTAATCGCATTTCTATTTTTTCAACTTATGTTGCTGTGGTCTAAATCTGATTTAAGTGCATTTTCACATCAAGATCATAATCAGCAATCCTTGGCAGGAAGTTCATGAGAGTTGATTTAATAAAACTCACGTCGCATCTAAAACCATGTAATCCTTTCTCTTGTTTTAACCAACTGAGCTATTGTTTACTGGTAGTTCTATATTAATTCTATTATTAAAAAAAAAACTTTTTTTTGCATTTTTGTTTACCAACAGCGACATTGTTTTAAGTCGTTGTGTTGTTTATTTGTTTTCATTGCTAATGTCAAATTTGAATAATAGCTTAAATTAATATTGATGTCAGAATTTTGACAAAATATCGCCCAGGGAGATGAAATACAAATCACAATAGTTTCGTTAGTAGACTTCAAACATGTCAAAATTATAGGTAAGGACGATATTTAAACAGGAAATCACCCAAGGAGTCAAACTTCTATCCGTAATGAACTCCCATTAAAAATCGACTAGAAAACAAAAACTAAAGAAAGAGGCCAAATCTATGTCAAGCTACTGTGAGAAAATTGTAGAACTTAAAACCAACGAGACGACGAAAATTATACTACTTTAGAAGGCTTGACAAACAGTTAACGAACTTAACATGTGAATCCTGATTTATTTTTTCTACGAATACTTAAGACAAAATTGGTTCTAAAGGGTTTAAACGTATTACAGGTTGTAACTTCATTGGTGCTACATCAATCGATCCTGTACAATTGCCTCATCTCCTAGCTTCAATACAGCTGCAGAAGGTATGAGTTTCGCTCCAAGGATGCAGGGAGCATCCTCATTATACTTCAGAAAATACTCCACTGTCCTATTTTTCACAAGCTGACAGCGTAGATGGTTCTGTGGGGGCGGAAGTCGGCAAAATCGATTATTATGTAATGTCAGCAGAGCCCATCTTTTATATACTCTTCTCTATCAATCAATACTCAAAGTACCGAAAAATTATGGATAATGGATATGCGCTATTTTCACCATTTTCTCCATCTTCGAACATGACCTAAGCTTGGAAAAAATATTAAGATGTGCCATGTTTGGATGACTTCGATTACTCCATTCGAGAGTTACCGTGCTCAGCAGCCGGCCAGACAGACGGACAGACAACGGGTGGACGGATATTTGTAAATCGACTCCAAAAGAAACATGGGGTCTAAAACCAATATTTCCATGAGTCACATTTTCCGACATGGCTAAACACCATACTTGTGAATACATCACATTAGCATACAATAAAGTTGCGACGACACGTAGAACCCACTTTTTAAACGTTTGGCACCAGAAAAAAAAACACTTTTTTGGCACTTTTTAAAATTTTCTGGATTATTTTTAAAGCATGCCGGAATCATTCTCAAAAAAATATAGTTTTTCAATTTCACATCGATACCTTGAAATTTCCGTATGTTTTACACGATGAGTTTGAATTTGTAATGTTGAACCAATGAGCGGAGTAATTTAGTCGGAAGGGCTAACCAAATGGTACCATACACAACTATCACTGGACTGGACAATGCGAAACTTATTCCCGTGTCTGTGAAAATTTACTACCCTTTGATCATTTTATTATGGTTCCCATGTCCAAGTGGGGGTTTTTACCAGAACCGGAATTACATGCAAAAATTTCATGGTGATTGGTCCATAGCTGTGGTTTGTAGTTTGTTTAAAAATTGTAAATGTAAGATATGATAGGTATACTTAAAGGTAGGCGTTACAAAGTCTTGCGGGCACACAAACGTATAATACCTCCTCCAACAAAGTTGTGTATGGTATATAAATAAATATGAAGACTTTTTGTGTTTTAAGGATGTTCTATACTTTGCTTTCTCATTTTATAAAATTAACTGGATGAAGAAAATTTCAATTCCTTCATTTATTCATGTGTATACAAAATTAAAGATACAGATCTTATTATTAACTACAAAAAAATTATTTACATTAATTTTTAGCACATTTTTAAACAAAATCAACCATTTTCCTTCTACCAAACAATGATGAAGAAATTTAAAGATGTAGAGAACATTTCGAAGAAATTGGGAACCCCAGAAAAGCAAAAATTTGTTCAATGGAAAATTCAATAGACCAGACCAATGACCTAGGGGTCATAATAGAAGAATCTATAGAATATACCCACTCGGTAAATTCTAATGTTCATCGACTTTAAGAACGCCTTCGACACCATATGGGAATACTCCAGAAACTTTTAGGAATAATAATCGCTTTTATTATTGGATGAATAACTCTCCGTTCTTCACTACGGGAACATAAGCCAACCGTTTATTACCAACGTAGGAGTAAATAAAGGAAGACCTCTGATATCCATACTGTTCCCAAAATTAGTCGATGAAATAATGAATAAAATCTGTTCTCACAGAAGAGGCATAACATGGAATCTCTATCGACAGATGTCTTCTCTCTCACAAGATATCCAACACGTCTTTAGTAGATGGTCGGCAACTTCATATGGTAACCATGTCATTGTAAATTGTCTGCTAGTAGGGTTTTTATTTAGAAACAATTAAAATCCGAATTACAGCCAAAATCAGTATGGGAGGTATGAGCCGAAAATATGTCAAGTGTCCTCTTTATATGGGGGTTATATCAAAACATGATCCTACATCGAAAACTTTGTGAACTTCTAAAAGCTTAAAAGTACTCAATTTGGACGTATCCTTTATATGGGGACTATGTATAAATATAGACCTATATAGAAAATTGTCTGAGTAAGACTTAAGCCTACCCTCTTTTCAAGGGGAGAATGCGACAAAAACCTTCAACCTTTTCCTAATGGAAAGATTAAGTCAATTGACTTGAAATACTTGGCCAAAGTCCCCAAAATACTGCTCTATTGAGGCTGCCCCGAAAAATGGAGCAATATTAAATTGATAGGGTGATTTTCTTCCCAATGGGAATCAAAAATATCAAATTAGAACTAAATTGGTTGTATAACATGCTAAAATTCTGCAAAGCACCGAAAAATTGGGGTATTGCTCTATCGGGGCTATACCGAAACAATCCAATCAAAATCCAAAACATTAAATTAGATCCAATTCTGTTGTAAAACATGTCCAAACTCAACATTGACATGAAATCGGATGGTATTAATTATGTAATCTTTATAGATATATAAACGGATTTTTGTCAATCCAATCAATCATTCCACAGTCTATCCTGTCAACCGAGCATAATTAGGGTCCATTTCTATTAGGTCATTTTTATTTGGTCCGATTTAAAGAATACATGACACACGCTATTCGTAATGCAGCAACATAGCACGCTTTACAAAAGTTCATCTCAATCGTTGGTGTATAATTTGCTAAAAATCTCTAGATGGAAGTTTTAGATAGAAATGACCAAATGTGGTACATGTTGTTTTAGGATAGTCTAGGATTCTTCTATTAATTGATGAGACCTATATAAAATGTTGCCTCAATCGAAACAACGGTGGTGTACAATTTTATGAAATCGGACAAAAATATATATGGGCTCTATCATATGCCATATACCGAGCTCTATCATGATTTCAACAGACGGAAGGAGAGAAAGGCGGGTATAGCTATTTCGATAGTCGAATTTTATTCTGAACAAGAATATAAAGTTCATTAATAGTATAGAATATAATAGTAGGGCAGTACTGAACTGTAAAATTGTTTAAAAACACACAATTTTTTCTAATTAAATTGCGCAAATAAAATAAAAGCACTAGTTTAACAAATTCATAGTTTGGCTTTATTCATTTGTTGTTCTAAAAGCTTAATTTTTAATTGCAGCCTCGCAAAGGCACGGTATAGTTGATAAGGTCCTTGCATAGCTGTTTTGGTATCTGGGACATGTTTCTTAAACTACATCCCATAGTTCGGCTTTTGTTCTTGGTTTGACATTGGTCACACATCGTTCTACATCTGCTAATAAATTTTCTATCGGATTAAGATCCGGTGACTGCGCAGGTCGTGGCATTACGTCAATCCTTTCGAATACAAATTGGGAGTTTGTTGGTATGTTTAGGATCATTATCCAGTTGAAATGCCCATTTAATGAACATTACCTAACTGGCCTACGGAAGCATAAGCGACAGCAAATCTTTGCACGAAATGTTGCACAGTGTACCGAATTGAGAGTTACACGACGTGTGTTATGTTTCGAGAAAATCTGTTCTGATTTAACTATAGCTCCCGTATATAGTTTCGTCCGATTTTATGTAAATGATGCACCAAAGTCCCTACATGTCTTTCGATTTGCACGAAATTGTGCATAGGGTACTGAAGGGTACCATATTACAATGTTAATAAAATTCCAAAATTTGCATTTATGTTAGTTAATAAATATAATAATAAAGTTTTACCTGTCATAGTTTCCCAGGAAATACTTCGTCGTTTTATAACTTAATATAAAATACATGTTTAATACATACATCTAACCCCTTCTTATAAATCATATCAAATTTCAATTTCGTTCTCACAAAAGTTATTAACAAAAAAATAACAAAAGCCTTCCCGAATGAAATTGTGAACATTTCAATTGTACCAAGAAAATCCGAAAAATTTACACCAATAATAAGGAACAACAATTGAAGTTTAAATCCTTTTTATGTCGGCTTCAAAAAACAAAACAACGAAACAAAGAAATATACAATAAGAAACAAATACTAAGCAATACACACACAACAACAAAACCCCTGACAAAGAAGGACGAGAAAGCCAAACAAATATCTACAACAAAATAAAGTTCTTCTTATGCCCTACCCTCCGTCGTCGTCTTGTCTATCTTCGCACAACTTATGTATTGAAATAAATATAAAGTAAATACATTCACATTAAAAAAAACGAAAAAAGCGAAATATAATAAAGCTTTGAGAAAATTATAAGTGTTTTTATGCTCTTTGTTGGCTGTTGTATTGTTGTTGCTTTTGTTTTGTATGAATGTGTACATATTTTTGTTGTTTTTGTTATAATTATGAAATATGAAATGAAGAAATTCTTCATGATTTCGAATTTTTGTACTTTGAGCCAGGTTGGTTGTCTTGATTCTATCAGCCAGAAAGCAAAGCCAGCAAAGAAAGCTTACGCAGAGTAGGTACCGCCGAACTTGGTTAGGGGAGAGGGCTTGGGGATTGTACGATTGCGGCGGCGTTGATTTGGTTAGAGGGTTGCAGTTTCAAGTTTTTCAAAGGAAATTCTTTAAGGCGAACCGAACGAACATAAGCAAAAAAGAAAAGAACATCCACAACAAAATCCTAAGACTCCCTTTTTGTGTTCTTTTCAAACAACAACAACAACACCAGCAAGTACAAAAGCAACAGCAACAGCAACAACAACAACGTTGTTATAATAAATATACTTCAGCAGCATAAAAAGAAATACTTAAAGTTTATTAAGAAACCGCTAAAAGGTACGCGCCATTTCATTTCGTTTGAAATCGCCTTTTCTGTTTTATGATTTGCATTTCAAAATGTGAAGAGTTGTTGCTTTCAAGTGCTCCACCAAAGATTCCCATTGCATAAATTCAAAAAAAAAAATATGTATAAAAAAGAAGGAACCTAAGAATATAAAGTTTCATTAAGATAAAATAAAGAAAAGAAAAAAATAAGAAATGCCTTCGCTAGAAATTGCTCTAATATATATTTAATTTAATAAGACTTCATTCTATAGAATACCGTGAAGTAATTCATTTGCTATTTTAATATCGGCATGAAGGACAAAGTCAAAAATAACCGTATATAGTGTACCCTTTTATTATATTAGTATTTACTTTAACAAGGAGCGACTGATCATCAACGCCCGAAAAAATGCAACAAAAATCTTGTTCACCCCCAAAGAACCCGGGATGACGAATTACGGAAACTTCGCTAAAAATTTGAACAAAACATTCAAAAATACCGAAAATGGGGCTATATTAAAACATGGACCTGTATTTTAGAATTAGATTATGTCTTCAAAAAACTCTGTAACCCAAATTTACATCCCTTTCGGTATGATGACGATACGGAAACGGATATCATATCCTTGCTTGGCATGAGCTGAACGATATGGCTCATAATAATTTCACGAACGTTAAGGTAGAAAATATTGTTCCAAAAATAAAAAATTTTCAAAAATAACCCCCGAAGACCAATAATCTGTCGGTAACTGGACCTGCATTATATTGAAGACTTTGCAACTTTGTATAGGGGCCGTTCAAGTATTACGTACGCAGATTTATTGCAATTATTAGTCCCCCTATAATCACTTGAAGAATTAAAGGATAAGAAAATGAATTGACATCATTTTATTGTTTTGTTTGGAATTAAATAAAAGTCCTTCCATTCGACGACGACCGTGATTTCCGACCACTTGAACGTCCGAATCCAAAAATTCCAACGACTTTCGAAAGAGTACATGTCTACCTCATCGGATATGGTATTAACTGGGATTCTTAACTTGCCGACACTTAACACCAACACAATAAATCGGCTATATCTTCAAGAGCTGTTGAGATTTTTTTTGAACCCCAGAATGGGAATATATGGAATCTCTTACACTCCTGATATTCAAACAAAATGTAGATTAATTATATAGCAACTATATCTAACCCTGAACCGATTAAAAAAAAAATAATATAAAATTTGGATCGTTATGCAAAATTGCATCGCAAACGTAAACCCATTAAGTATAGGAGTCTGGGGACCATTCCTATATCTCAGTACTTATTCAACAGATATTAAAAACTGCGTGGCTGGTTATTGTCCTCAGATACTGAGTTATAAAAACTAGTACCAAAAACTATAAACAATTAGTATTAGTTAAAAATTTGTACAGTTTCGTTAACAAAGTAAAATTCATCGAATGTGCCCTTACCCGGGGTAGCTTAGGCATTTTAAGGGGCACATGCGGTACCATAGTCATTCGACGCCAATTATTACCGCAATCAGTCTGGTTGAAATTCAGATCCTCTAAATGTTCCATTTTGTTTTAATATGCTACTCAAAGATTGACTTTTAAGGCAATATTTCCAGCGGCGGACATCTCAAGGTCACACACACCATCAGAAATAGCTCTGTTTTCTACCGCATTTTCGTTAATACAAGCATATTTGGTCTTATATATGTATTTAATTTCGAACTATATTAAAAAGTTATTTTTAAATACAAACCCAAAAATTTTAAGGAAATAATATAGCACTATCTGTATATGGCCGTATGTGCCCCACTTTAATATGCCGAATGATACTTATGGTAATTTCTATAGTTTTTTTTTTCTCATTTCTTTTCTATAAATCATTTGAAAACATTATATTTTTAATTACGCATTTTTCTATCGAAACGTTAATTTGGCATTCGGAGTTTGGAGGATGGCATACTTCTGCGCAGAAAATTATAATTTAAAGATCAGATTTTAACATAGCTTTCATATAAAAATACCGCCCACATTTTGAGGAAAATACAGAGATTTATCATTTCAGGGTATTGGAGGCTGGCATACATATGCAGAAAAGGATAATTTTGGGTTGTAGTTTTGACATATCCTCATATAAAGGTCGCGCCCCTTTTTCGACAATTTTATGGTTTTAACTCCCAATAAAGTGGCCCTAATCAAATATTTCGAGTTTTTGGATGGTCTCAGCTGCATTTTCTTGAAAAGACTTTAATTTGGTATTCCATTGTAATTTGGTAAATGAAATACCTCTCTCCTGAAAATGTTCAAGGTCAATACTGAGGTCCCTCAATTTTTGTTTTTTATGCTAAAGTTCCTATCCTAGTTTTCCAACGTTAGTGTCTGAAATTTGGTGTATAATCTTTTAATCGATGATATCAGAGAGATTCACTATCAGAGAGTTTGTTGATGACAATGGGTCCCATCTTAGGACTGGATATAGGTTTGGTAAAAACCATAAGTTGTGATATTACAAAAAATAATTTTCAACAAAATTTAGGACCATATGTAGGGGAGTTAACAGAAGGAGTGGTCTGATATTACCCTTCTTCGAACTTAACTTAGGCATGGATGAAATATTAGGTTGGTGCGTATGAAATGTCGGATTCTTTTTACATGCGGACGTTTGTCTCCCTGTTTTCGTTATACTTTTGTCTTTGGCATAACCTCATTCATAGTCGTATTTTCCATTGCCAGAGACTCATTTCAGCCAAATTTGTTTTTCTGGAAGGTCTTCTCTTTTGTTATTTCTTTTGAGTTTATTGTCGCGCCATTTTCTTATGAGTACATACTTGGTAATAGTGCTGCAAAAGCTGCACGCAACATAAACCAAGCGTTTGGGGAGAATACGGTTAACCGTCGGAAAGAGCAGCGTTGGTTCGAAAAATTTCGGACTGGCGATTTTTCACTGCAAAAGGAGCCGCGCGAAAGACCCAAAACGTCTGTGAAGAATGATGACCTGAAGGCTCTAGTGGAAGCGGATCCAGCCGTATCCACGAGGGAACTTGCTATCAGGATGAAAGTACTGCCAGTACATTGATGAGATGCACGATAAGTTAAAAATTGTACGCCCATCGCTTGTGAATCGGCATACATCGTACAAAACAATTGCGAAACTAAACCAACTGGAATATGAAGTTTTGTAGCACCCACCATATTCATCGGATCTCTCGACGACAGATCTTCTTTTTTTCAAGCACTTAGAGCTTTTTTTAAGTGGCAAACACTAAAAAAAAGATTTGGATTTAGGAACAAGTAAAAAATCTCTGGGAGCTAAATCAGGAGAATAAGGTGGGTGGTCAAGCAATTCGTACTTTAATTCATTGATTTTAGCCATTATTCAAACACTCTTGTACGCTGGTGGGTTGTCTTGATGTAAAATTATTCTTTTGTGTTGTAAGCCAGGAAGTTTTTCTCGTATATCCATGTCTCATCAGTAATTATGAACCGAAAAATCCATTTTATTTCGCTTAAAACGATCCAAAAAAGCTGGAGAAATGATCATTCTTATGCGTTTTTTGATCGTCTGTTAACAAATGCGGTTTTTTCATCTATAGTTCTTCATGCTAAATTAAATGGATTCAATCATTTCAGAGTCCCATGATACTCATATTAGCAATTTCGCGCAATTTTATTCGTCGATCATTTAAGGGAACCCCCCCCCCCCCATTTTGATTTTATTTTTTCAAGATTTTCAATGGGCTGGTAAATTAAAGACAGGTCCTTTTTTCGGTGTTAGAAGGAGTACATGTCTGGCTCTCGTATGAACTAGGATTATTGACTTCGCTCCAAAATTTACAAAATGGTGGACCTTTGAAAAAATATTTTTGGAAATTGCTGATTTTTACCAAAACCCAA
>NW_026880984.1:0-33458 GCF_032173495.1 Musca vetustissima | reverse complement strand
CCAATGGGCTGTGCCAAATTTCATCCAATTCGGATCATAAATGCGACCTGTACTTTGCTCACAAAAATACGTGGACGGACGGACATGCATAAATCGACTCAGAAAGTGATTCTATGCATATTCTCAAAAGGAACCATGTGTCTATCTCGATTCCTTTTGCCTGTTACCAACATATGCACAAAGACATAATACCCTGTACCACAGTGTGGTGAAGGGTTAAATACACAATTCAAACTTAACAAGGATCATAGGTCAGGTATATAAGCGATATTAATCGGAGTGAGAAAGGGATCCCAATCAGATCATGGGGAAATTGATGAGAATACAGACATAAAAAATGTTGTAATGTAATGAAGAATTTTAGTGGTCTTAGAACGATTAATGAGAAACATGTACATATTGGAGAAAATATATTTGTGTATGGTACTATTATAACTGATTAGAAAAGTCAAGCTAAATTTGTTTTTACTACTACCACCGTTATTCAAAAATTATTTAAAAATATATTTGTAATCTATTGAATATAACCAAATATACTAATACATAGACCGAAATTTTACTGATATTACACTACGAAATACCTACAAATAGTTTTCGACGTTAACTATCCAATGTTAATAACTTTAGTATGGGCAGCGAAGCGCCACGGGTTCAGCTAGTAATCTATATATATAAAATAGAAAAAAATTTGTTTGTATGTTACCGATAGACGTAAAAACCGCTGAATAGATGTTAATAAGATTTACACAGTATGTCATGTCATGCCCTGAAAGTAACATAGGCTAGATAAACTTCAAAAATTCCGCGTGGATACAGAGTTATAGCATCAAGAGTAAACATACCTCAAAATTTCGGAACATGCAATATGTGTATATTTTAAGAACGGCTAGAGATACCGTCTTCAAAATTTGTCTGAATAATGTGGGTGTAAATACACATCATCCATATAAAAATGAGCATGGTACGATCAACGGAAAATTCACTTTCCATTGCATTTTAAATATCTGAATATTAAAAATAGAACACATTTTGGTTGTAGACTTAAAAATCGCTGAACAAATTTTACAGAGACTTTCACAGAACGTCATGGCAAGCCCTGGGAAAAACATAGGTTATATAAACTTCTAAGAATCCGCGTGGATCCTTTCAGATATATGTACATACATATGTATGTACATATATCTGAAAGAATGTATGTACATATGTATGTTCATTTTCTAAGATAGGTTGGTTACATGTTGCGACTACATTTAGTTGAATAAGATGGAACTTAATACGCTTCATCCGATGAGAATAAATTTTGGAACAATTACGATATCATTTGAAATATGGAAATAAAAATAAAATTGAAAAAAATTATTGACATTATAATTTTCTATTTTGTCAGGTTGTGAAAATATTTTTATATAAAAAATGTTACTTGGATTATAAAAAATATATGGATTATAATAATACCATTTTGTGGGGAAGTAACAGATGGATGTGATCGATAATAAGATGTGCAAAATAGTAATTTTGGTTATTACATGTCATTATCTGTTTCCATGGACATAACAATTGTGTAAAATTGATAAAAATTATTAACGGTGTGTTTTAGTATAAAAAAAACAAAAATTGTCAATACGTAGTGTCAATTCGAGCATATAAAAGTCCAGAGTTTTCCCAACTTTAAAATTAAAATTAGTATATATTGCAGCTGCATGTAAGTTGCTTATTAATTGGTCATTGGTATATGCTTGGTATATGTACACTGTATATCGAGACATGCCCTGAAAGTAACATAAGCTCTATAAACTTTAAAAATTCCGCGTGGATGTGGAGTTATAGCATAAATAGTAAGTATACCTCAAAATTTCTGAACATGTAATATGCGGGTATCTTAAGATACCGTTTTTTTAAAAATGCCTGAATAACGAAGGTGTGAAAACACACCATCCATACAAAAATGAGCATAGTACGATCAACGGGAATACACTTTTTACTGCATTTTAAAAATCAGCATATTGAAATTTGAACATATTTTGTTTATAGACTCTAAAAATTCTGAAATGATTTGAAGTGAGTAGTGCGCATTTTTTATTATAAATTGTTTTATCATCTGGAAAAAGCCAGAGACTGGAAACAGATGTTAATTTCGAATTCTCCAAGTACATTTTTATTATGTTTTCAAATTGTATAAAACTCCGTCTTTTAAAAATCTTCTATCTTCTATATATATAAAAATGAATTGCTGTTCGTTAGTCTCGCTAAAACTCGAGAACGGCTGAACGGATTTTTCTTATCTTAGTCTTGAAATGTTCGTGGAGCTTCTGGGAAGGTTTAAAAGGTGAGAAAATTTTAAAAATCGCGAAAAATTTGAAAAAAAATTATGAAGCATATTTGCATTTCCACGAATATAGTATCGAGCTATTTTGACTGCACCACGTCTTACATGTTATTTTGAGATATTTTGGGCGAATATTGGCCGCGTATCATTACTTTAAGTCTACATTTGTCAATTATTGAAAAATTTTCAAAATATTTTATTATTTTTTCAATTGGATTGACATTGTATTGAAACTATTTTATGTGAGAATACCTAAAAAATTGAAAAGTATATCATTGAATTTACACGCGATCATTGTATGTACACGTTTTCAATAGAATACACGTAAATGTTGGGGCAAATGCTAGGATGTAAAATCAAAAGACATTCTGAATGGAGTTCGTGCCAATTCAGGAAATTTGTTTGAAAATAATAATAATAGTTCCATAGGAACATGTTGTTCTTTAAAGTACCAAGTATGCCTAATCATTTGTCAATATTTTTGAACTTATAAACAGAGCACCTCGCATATATCCGACACAAAAATGTGTATCACAGAGAAAACTAATATACAAGATTTTTTTTCTTTTGCAAAAATCTATCATTAAGCACAACTGGAAAGCTAACAATTAATGAACAACCAGTAATATTTAAAACCAGCGAAGGCAAAATACCTAATGTGAAGGTTATATTAAATCTTCCATCAAAAACATTTATTATAACAAAGAGTCTCATGATGTTACCTATTCAGGTAATTATGGCTTATTTCAAAAACGTTAAGCATAATTTCTGGGATGATGTTATTTATTCACAGGAATCCGTTATGCCTTATAGCCAACTCTATGAGAAAATTAGGTTTTTATTCAAAATACCGAAAAAGGGGTGGGACTAGTATGTAGGAGCTATATCAAAACTTAGGTCCAAGTTTAGAGACTTTTTTTGGAAAAATGTGTTATACCCCCCAATATACCGGAATGACATATTGCAGCTACTACAATGGAAATGGAGATATATTACTTTTTGGTGATAATTTTTATTGATAATTTTTATAATGATATTTTGTACTCAATTGAATTTGGGGGCTACCCCACAAAAGTGGACCAATAATGATAACTTTTAATAGGATCTGTGCTACCAAATAAAACAACCAAACTACGAACTACAGCTGATTAGGCTAAAAAACATGCCCAAATCCCCAAAGAGTCGAATAATGTGGGGGCTTTTGGGAAGCTTGGGCAAATTATGTTAGGAACTTTTTGTACTCAATGATATCCAAAATATAAAATTAAGCCAAATTCCGAATATTAAGGGATGGCGTTAATAGGGGGATACCCGGACACATGGCAATCAAAAATTAAAAATTACTACCAATTCTGTTGAAAAAATTGTAAAAATGCCTCATATTACAAAATACCGTATTAGGGGGGCTACCGTTAAAAGAGAGGTAATGTATGTGCAAATTTCAAAGCTCTCCCTTAAAGTGGAGAGTATAAAAAGCTAACTTAATATTGGGCTGCCGTTAAGAGGAAGTCATAGAAATATATTGGGAAAATATAATTAACTCCCAAAATTAAATTTATATGCGCATTTAAGTTTATTAAAATTACTTTTTCCACGAATTTGAATATTAATAAATTTGTAAGAACAGAAACTTTAGAATGCAAAAATAGAACAAATATTACTAAGATCTGTACACTCTACTTTATGGTGGAGGGTGTAAAAAGAAATCTAAGATTCCGAAAATTATATATCAACAATATTGCTAGGCAAGACAACGTTTGCCAAAATTATAAATCAACAATATTGCTAGGCAAGATAACGTTTGCCGGGCCCGCTAGTATAATATACAAAATTATGCGTTCTGCCTTTAAGCTTTCCGAACACTGAAATAACTCAAATTCTGTGCAATTTTCGACATGAACTGTTTAATATTACATCTTTATTTACAGATTTACACCAATTTAAAACATAATTGGAACGTTCGATTAGTAGTTCCTTTTTTATAAAAAATATACAGATTCCTGTCAATGAAATGGAAACAATATATATGTTCATCCGATTTTATGGAAATGGTGCAGTTAACTTCCAATATTTTTCCGATTAAGACTATATTTCGAAAACCTCACCGAATTTAGTTCTTATGGATATGTGTTAAGTTTCGTTGATATTGGTTCAGATGTAGACATAGCTGCCATATATAGTTTCATCCGATTTTATGTAAATACTGGACCATAGTGAAATTGGGCATAGCGCATTAAATTAAGTCGAAAATAATGTGAGCTAAGTTTCGTTGAAATCGGTCCAGATTAAGATATAGCTCCCATATATAATTCCGGTTGATTTTATATATATGGTGCAATTAACTCCCAAAATTTGTTCGATTAATACGAAATTTGAATAACATAATATTATTCTGTTGCACAATCGGCTTATTGTCATATAAAAAAATGCCCTTATTTTGTTGTTTCGCATTTGTTGTATGCAGCTTAAATAACTGTTGACGCAATGGAATGTTTAGTTCGTTCTGTGATTTAATATGGCAACAACAAAAACGCTCATTGTTTTTTGGTGCGCTAAAGTGTGGGTAACAAACTAGGTCACCATCGGAAACAAAACAAAACTACAACACACATCTTTTACAAAATTCAGTTCAAATTGTGCAATTACAAGACCCTTGTTTCCAAAAATGTTCCAGTTTGCATTACTTTTCCATTCAATTTGCCCTATTCCGGAAAGTATATTTGTTCATGTGAAGAAGTGAAGGGATTCACATCCCTGTAAGGAACCCACGAGCATTGCCATGGCATTATCTTGTTGCTTTTGTGTTCCTCATGTTCACATTATTATAGCCTACCCGACCCAGACACAGTGTTTGTCTTGTGTTTATCGATGGTTAAGTTTGCTCACATTGGGCTAACGAAAGAGTGTTGTTGCACCCTTCTGCGTCACTACAAACATGTCGGAAATTTATCACGAGTTGTTGTAGACATTTGACATTGAAGAAAGTTGCCATGTATTGATGATATCTTGTGCACGGTAAATCAAATAAGATGGTAGATTACAATACACTGTAATGCCATCGATCAGGTGGTGTATTCATAATCTATATATATAAAAGAGCTTAGTGTTAAGTGAGTGAGTGAGTGACTGACAGATCATCGCCCAGACGAAACGGCTGAAGCTAGAAGCTTGAAATTTTGAGTGTGGGTTGTTGTTGGTGTGTAGGCGTGAGTTAAGGCTGGGTTTTTGGAAATTCGAACTAGAAGGGTACGAAAAGTACTAAAATGTACCAAATATGGTACCGTTTGTATTAGGCGAACGGGAAGAGCTAGAATTCTGAAATTTGGCATGTATGTCACTGATGGAAAGTTAGAAAGATGTACAAAATGGTTTTTGGAAATTCGACCTATAAGTGTACTAAAAGTACTAAATTTAGTTCTAATTGTATATATATTGAACATATATAGCTAAAATCTTAAAATTTTAGATGGAATACAGGTTGGGAAGTGGTGTTGATGTATGGAAATGGTTTAAGATTTTCGTACTTATGTTTTTAAAAAGTACTAAATTGTACTAAATTTGGTACTATTTGCATTTAGTTGAGTGTATATAGATGGAATCCTGAAAATCGGAATTAGGACTACTGTTGGAATACAGGATTGAGGTAGCTTTAAAAAATCGTTCCTTTGTGTACGAAAAGTACTTAATGGTACTAAATTTGGTGCATGTTGGATTTCGGTTCACATATAGAGCTGGAGTCTTGAAATTGGGAATTAAAATGACAGTTGCAGTGTAGAATTGAGGTAGCTTTGGAAATCCGCACTTATTGGTACGAAAAGTACTAAATCGTACTAAATATAGTACAATTTGAATTTTGCTTAAACGGATGAGCTTAAAACCTGAAATTTGGAATTCTGATTACTGTTGAAGATCGAGCTATAGACACATCTGTGGAAATTCGTATTTGTGTGTACGAAAAGTACTAAACGGCACTAGATATGGTGCAATTTGGATTTGAGTGAACGGAGAGAGCTGAAAACCTAAAATTTGGAATAATGGTTGCTGTTGGAATATAGAAATGAGATATGGAAGCATAGTACTTATGTGTACTAAATGGTACTATATTTGGTACAACTTAATTATGTGTGAACGGATAGAGCTGGACTCCAGAATTTTCGAATTAAAATTACTGTTGGCTTGTAGGATAAAAGTACTAACTTGTACCAAATGGTTTACAAATTGTTTTTGTGTGAACGGAATGAATTAATAAACAGTTTGAAAGCAGGATTGAGACATGTCGGTAGTTTTGAAAATTCGTAATTCGTGTACTAAATGGTACTAAATTTGGTACAATTTCGATTTGAGTGAACGGATAGATATGGAAAACTTTAATTTGGAATGAAAGATTACAGAATTATGGTAGTATTGGAATTACGTACTTACGGATACGAGAAGCACTAAATGGTACTAAATATGGTACAATTCGTTTTGTGTGAGCGGGAATCATAAAATTTCGAATTAAAATTAAGGATTGGATTGTAGTATGAGACATAGAGTTAGTTTTACCCAGTAAGGAAAGTAGTAAAGTCGGGCGGGGCCGACTATATGATACCCTTCACCACTTTGGGTATATTCAACAGATGAATGCTAACAGACGTCGAATTCTGCAACCTATACTAAATTTCTCATTTGTTCAGATACAGGGTTGCTTCCTACAATGGGACAATATTACCAAAACTCGGTAATCTATACTGAAGCTCTATCCAAATCTGAACCGATTTCAAAACTTTCCACATTTCAAAAACTTAGTACGTTGTGCAAAATTTGTGTCAATTTTGTGTAAAATCGGATGAAAATATATATGTAGAAGCTATATCAAAATCTGAACCAATTTCAATGAGAATGGCAGAGATTAACTTATATTAACTACAGTTTATTGTACAAAATTGTGTAGCAATCGGACAAACTTTGGGTCTTTAGTGCACAATTTACATAAAATCGGAAGAACAAATATATAGAAGCTATATATAAATCTGAACCGATTTTCAGGAAACTTCACACACATCACTCCAGACTCATTTCAGTACACTATGCCAAATTTTGTGCAAATCGAAATATGTATAGGGACTTTGGTACACCATTTACATTAAATCGGACGAATATTTATATAGGAGCTATATGTAAATCCAAACCGATTTTCACGAAACTTAACGTGCATTATTCTAGACTTAATTAAGTACGATATTCCAAATTTCGTGCAAATCGAAAGATATATAGGGACTTGGTACACCATATACCTTAAATCGGACGAACATATATATGGGAGCTATATCTAAATTTGAACCGATTTTCAGGAAACGTACCACGCATCATTCTAGACCTGATCCATTTCGCTATGCCAAATTTCGGGCAAATCAAAAGATATATAGGGACTTGGGTACATTATTTACCTTAAATCGGACGAAGATATATTTGGAAGCTATATCTTAATCTGAAACGATTTTCAGGAAACTAAACACACATCATTCTAGACCTAATTCATTTCGCTGTGTCAAGTTTCGTGCAAATCGAAAGATATATAGGGACATTGGTACACCATTTACCTTATATAGGACGAAGATATATATGGGAGCTATATCTAAATCTGAACCTATTTTCAGGAAACTTAACACACATCATTCTATACCCTATTCATTACGCTGTGTCAAGTTTCGTGCAAATGTGTACTAAGTTTAGTACAATTTAGATTTGAGTAAAAGGATAGAGATGGAAGACGTATATTTAAAAAATAAAATTACTGTTAGAGTACAGGATTGAGACAGTGTTGAAAATTCAAACTCGATAAGTACGAAAAGTACTAAATTTGGTACAATTTGGATCTATGTGAACGGATAGGGCTGGGATCCTGAAATTTTTTATTAAAATTACTGTTGGAGTGTGAAATGGAGGAAGTTTTAGAAACTCGTACTACGGAAAGTAATACATGATACTAAATTTGATACAATTTGCATTTGGTGAAGTGATAGAGCTGGGATCCTTAAATGTGCACTTAAGGTTATTATTGGAGTGCATGACTGACTTGAAAATTCGTACTTATGGGTACGAAAAGCACAACATGTTGTACCATTTCGACTTGAGTGAACGGTTAGAAAAGTACAGAATGGTACCAAATCTGGTACACTTTGGAGAACAGACAGAACTGAAATTCTTAAATTTGAACTTACGATTGCTATTTAAAATATTGAGATAGGTTTGGAATATTGAGATAGGTCTGTTATATGGGTAGGAAAAGTACAGAATGGTACCAAATCTGGTATAATTTGTTTTTTAATGAACAGACAGAACTGGAATGCTCAAATTTGGACTTACGATTACTATTTGAAAGTAGGAATGAGGTACATTTGGAAATTTGTACGTTTGAGTATTAAAAGTACTAAATTTGGTACGGTTCGGACTTTGGTCGAATTAAGATTCCTGTTAGAGTGTGGGATTGATGTAATTTTACAAATTCTTACTTAGGAGTATAAAAAGTACTAAATGGTACTAAATTTGGTTGAACCTAGAGTTATGGCGACACCTTTAGAAAATCAAATTTATGTGTACTAATAGTAAATAGAATAGAAAATGCACTAAATTTGGATTTGGGTAACGGAGAGAGCTGGAAACCTAAAATTTGGGAGAAGAGTACTAAATGGTAATAAACTTGATATTAGATGTAGAAATAGAGGTGGAATTCAAACCTATAGTACAACAAATTATACAGTATTCACGATTTCCATATGAAATATTTTTTTGTATTCCCTTTCCGCATACGAAGTAGCGGGCAATTTGCTAGTTATATATAAAAATTGTATCGTGACCTTCAGATACTTTTATCATCACAACATATATTTCTAATTAATACTGCCTACTATTAACACTAGATGTAATTCTGTGAGGTACAAAAAGTCACCAAATTTTAAAAAAAGGGTCATTAAATGCACAGTTGCTTTTGTACTTGAAATTGGAAAGCGGTCAAAATGACCGCCTTCGGCGTTCTAGTGTTAATAGTCCCTCAAAGAAGATCTATTTAATGTGTACACATCCATTCCTACATTGTGCTGTATATCAGAAATTATAATCCAAACATATTTTTAATATTACCTATCCGATGGTAGACCCATCGGATGTTATGTTCCTAATATGTAAGACAGGAACTCTAGCTCTTTGCAGTGATGCCAAGGATATTCCAGTGTCAAATAATGTCGTCTTCGCTGGCCTGAAACTCACCAACACGTGTCATCCTCGCTGTCCCATTTACCGACCTTATTGTAGAAAACCAACAGACCTTAACATCCTTATCTTGCTCATAAAAATGAGAATGACCAAATTTAAGAGCAACGTCATTGCCTTTAAAAATATCACCTTCATGTTCAGAACGAAAAAAGTTATCCAAAGTTAAGAGGCCAACTCAGATATAAATATTGACACAACATTATATCTATTGACCCTATACAAAGAACCGTATAAAGAGAATAAACAAAACAAAAAGATAAACGTGTAGAAGTTAGGGCAAATAACGAAATTCTTTATTTAGTTTTTAGGTACTAGGAGCGATAAATAGTAATCTGTATTTTCTTTTTATTATTTCATTTTAGATTCCAATAGAAAATTCTACAATGGTATATTTCCCATTTCCCATTCGTCTGGAAAATGTTTTAACCACCCCCACAATAACAACACTGTCTAGAAGGTATGTAGTCTGAACGACACCGTCATCATCTTGTACATATTCAATGCTATGAAGGCCATTTTAAAGAACTTTTGTTTTAATGTCTTTCAGGATTATATGCGATCAGCAGAGTGCAAACAGCAACTGAACGGAAGAATGCAGAAAATGGTTAATCTAATCCGTTTGCTTTTGGCATCTGTTGCAAAAATACTGCATTGCCGGAAAGACCCTGCCAAAGCAATGACTAAGGCAACTGAGACAAATACAATCGGAGATAAATTAAAGACTATGGCCTACATGAATGTCAAAATTTAATGTAGTAGAATTTCTACACACACACACATCGACAACATAGTAGATGTTAATTTTTGAAGTCAACGAGAAACTGCTCAAAGACTCCTCCCTGTAGGACTTTTATCAACTACTTTACAAAATGTTCAGTTATAAAGAAATTATTACTCAACTAATAATAAATTAGCTTCAATGCCATCTAACACTCAACCACTTCGAAACGAAAAATATGTTCGTGTCATCAAAAACATAACATACGCAAAACAGGAACCCGGTTTGATAGTAAAAAACCAATGAAAAGCCAACAATACTGTGGTAGATACCACAAGCCTTAAAATGTGTAACAAGCTCTCTAGTGAAACACGCGATTTATATATTTCCATTAGTTGTAGTAAAGCCCAATCGAGTCCAAGGTAATGCTACCAGCTAAAAGTGTCGGCGCTCAACACTCAATTGTGTCCTTATTCACAAATGACAGTAACGGTAGAAACACTGACACAGTCTGCATCATCGTTGAGTTTGTTTAATTTGAACACCGATGCCGGAGGAAATAACCTATTGAAATTGTGGTCAGTTGTACACGAGTAAATGTTGAACTTTAACCCAGGTCTTAGTAGCCCAAAGGGTGTTTAATATTAAAAGTTTTGCACGGGCGGAATATCGAGCGGATTATACGAAAGACAACGTTTGCCAGCTGAACTTACAGCAACGCCAACTATTTGTAAAAAGAACTTGTAAAATTCGTTATCATTCAGGATAAAGTAGGGACAACATTCTGATATTACAGAAATTTACAAACGGAAGCAACTAAACTTGTTAAACTAGTTCAACGACAAATGAAATATTTTATGAAACGTCTACTTAAAATAGAAAAAATACATTAACAATAGTAAGGATTCCCGGAGTCACCGCCCTTCATCTCTTCACTACCGTCTCCCACACAGACTACAATAGCAGCAGCAGTATCTTTGCTACAGCCGTCGACAACTTTACATACCACAGGGCGGCATCAATTATACGAACTTGGACCGCAGACAATATCCCTGTCAGAAGATGTACAACCCTGAAAACAATGAAACTTTTGTAGAGGCCTATGTTTGTGGAATCTGTCGGCAATGTGATTTCAATGATTATACCCTACACAACTATGTTGTCAGGGTATTATAGCTTTGTGCAGCCCCAAATGTTTGTAACGCCGCGAAATATTGGTCCTAGACCCACCTTTAAGTATACCGATCGTCATATCTCGACTAGCTGAGTCGATCTAGACATGTGTGTCCGTCCGTCCGTCCGTCCGTCCGTCTGTCCATTATAATTTGTAAACACGATACAGGCCACAGTTATGGACCAATCTTCACGAAATTTTGCATGTAGGATGGGTTCTGGCCAATGAAGACCCCTATTGTTTTTGGAAAAGATCGGTTAATATTTAGGGGATGAAATGGACCAAATACTAAATTTTTGTCGGTTTTTCTGGTCGCTCCAGAGGCCGCAATTATGGCCCAAACACCGCGAATTTTTGCATGGAGAAGGGGATCGGGTCAGAGAATAAGCGTGCATGTTTTGATAAAGATCGGTCAATATTTAGCGGGCCAAATGGACCCTGACTTTTGTGTGAAAAATGACAAAATTTGTATTCTATGGCATATATATTTACTCCTGGAGGATGTAGACCCTAGGAGTTGATAACATATCCAAGAGGAGTGGTTGATCTTTAAATTGATACCAAATATAGTGATGTATCTACTCAGATGTGGGAGTTACAGTCAAATATTTACATGTGCTTACGTATTCAGATATTATTTAGTAATCCATTACCACATTAAAGGGAGAAATATCGCGCTGATGGCTTTGAAATTTTTCATGAAGTTCCAGTTATGGTCAAGAACAACGCCTACAATTTTGGGTGATGATCAGATTAAAATTTTGGGATGAAATGGACCGAAAACATAATTTTTTGTGTGTTTTCGAGTAGAGTATAATCCGAAAATCACAACACACCCACCGTGAAGGTAATCTGGACAAGTAATTAGAAGGACTGTACAAGAGGGGGCAAATATCAGGAAATATTACTCAAAATGCTCGAAATAGAGTAAGAATTCACTCTAAGAGTGAAATTGAGTGGACAAATAATTAATTTGCGATTTGCGTGTGTGGTAAAAATACATTGGTTATTTTGTTTTTTGAATGCATTTAAAAAAATGTTTACACATGTAAGGTTCAAATAAAAATCTCTTTTGCAAAAAAATCCATCAATGCCTAAGCAGTTCATTATTCAGCTTTAAAATCAAAATATTTTTATAAAGTTTCATTTTTGTATTAAAAAAAAAATATATATATATATATATATATTAAAAAAGGAGTACTCGGCAAGAGTGGAATCTGCTCGATTTCGAGCGTATTTCACTCCCACACTAAAACGAGCGAAGCACTTGCGCTCTTATTTGAGTGGCAGAGAAAAAAAGAGTATACTCGATTTATTTTTTCTACTCGCAGGAGTACTCCCGCTCGAATTCGAGCAAGTTTCACTCTTTACTCGATTTCGGGCTAGCATTTCGGAGCTCTGCTATATATCTTTCGATTTGCAGGAAATTTGACATAGCGTACTGAATTAGGTCTAGAATGATGTGTTTTAAGTTTCGTGAAAATCGGTTCAGAATTAGATATAGCTCCCATATATAATTTCGTCCGATTTAATGTAAATGGTATACCAAAGTCCCTATATATCTTTCGATTTGCAAGAAATTTTGCATGGGGTATTGAATTACGTCTACAATGACGCAACGGGTATCCGATTGATTTTTGCTTTAAATTGATATACATAATTTTGTCTCATTGTAAGAAGCGAATCTATATCTGACCAAATGAAAAATTTAGTATGGCTTGCAGAATGACATGTTTCAAGTTAATGGTCCATCTGTTGAATATACCCAAAGTGGTGAAGGGTTTCATATAGTCGGCCCCGTCCGACTTTACTACTTCCCTTACTGGTTCATTTATTGTTCTTCGTGGGCTTATGGTAGTCGATAGTATAATATAAAGGTGCAAAGGTGGGTATTTGAGTACGCGACGCATTGAATTAGGTTTGAGCCTAAAAGGCTCATTTTAGTCGAAAAGTGAGTAGCTTACCATATTAAATTATTATTTTGCACCGTCAATCGAAGATTTAACTCTGCAACCAGACAAATTTTACCCACTTCGTTTGTTGGCATGAGAGACAAGAGGAATAGAAATGGGGGGCAGTTGAAGAGGTGCAACGTGTCGTATTGTAGTGTTAGCTGATGATTATAAAATTATAATTACTTTTTAGACGCATGAAGGAAGTTCGCAATATATAAGATAGATCTTTGGAATTTTGCACATACAATGTTATTACTCCTAGGACGTTTGGTATTGAGAATGTGATATATCGGTCCTCGTTTAGGGTAGCCCGCATATAATGGTACCCTCAAATCTTCGCAACGATATTCCCCATTATTCGGTATTTTGGGAAGTTTTGACAAGTTTTTCCAATAAAATGTGATATAATTTGGTATGTTGAAATGCCATTGGGTGACACATCTAACTACGATATCCCCCATTTAACGGTACCCCCAATTAATCGGTATTTTGATATGTCCTTTATCCAAATAATAAAATGACGTACAAACGTATAGTAAATCATCAATTGAAATCGGCTGGACCGATTTGACCCAAAATATCAGTCAATTGTCTGTGATTTTAGCGGGAAGATTTTATGAAAGTATCTTTTGAGAGAACGGCTGGACCAATTTTAATCAAAATTTCATTCAGTTGGCTGTAATTGAAGTGAATAAGTTTAATGTGTTGCTTTAAAAAAAACATTTAAAATGAAAATGAACTCATATATACATATACAACCAAAAAAAGAAAACTATAAAGGTAATTGAAAAGGCATTGTGTTTCTACCTTCAAAGTACCTAAAATCGGAATATGCCAAAATATGGACCAAAGATGAGGAGACTAAAAAACACACAAAAAAGGTTAGCCATTTTTTTTTTTAACTTATTAAAACAACACATGGGCATTGACCGAAACTTAAATTTGTGGGCAAAATGTACCACAACATCTATCAAAATTCATGCGTATGCGTACGAATTTATTCACCTCAAAAGTTAAATACATGTGTTTCAATGAAAGTTACCCAAATACGCATTCCGTATTTGGTTGAAAATTTTCAAAATTGACAATGGGTATTTTGGATTTTTTGTTTTTTAAAAATAGAATTCCAGTCATTGAAAAATTTGTGTTTCTATAAAGCTAAACATTTTTGGATCAATTAAAAACATGTTTTCATCCATTTTCGCCGTTTTTAATTGGCACAAATGCAAATAAAGTCCTTGGGTATTTGGGTAATACGGACGTCTAACAAACCCTATGAAGGTGAGAAGGTGAGTATTTTTGTACGGAGCGCAATAAATTAGGTACGACCCTAACATAGATTTCAATGACCTAATATTACAAATACGTCAACAAAGTAACTACCGATATATCGTTAGCTAAAATGCAAAAAGGTGTAACTAACAAAAGCATAATTGTGTAGGAGAAGCAAAAAACTGTTTTGAATGAAAACTATAAACATGTCAAAAAAAGTATGCCCGGCAGAGTGATATTGCATATGACGAATAATAGGCTATAATTTTTTTTAACAAATTCAGTTATTTAGTTTAATGGCAGTCATAACAATTAAGTAAAAATTTAGTTTTTTTGTTACTTACGTCTTTTTGTTTTTTGTTAATAGAAGCATCATTTTTGACCGCATACGTGTAAAACTTTGTCAACACATGTAGTTTATTGACATTCACAATATTCATTCAAAAAGTCAATTTTCAATTTTTTGTTAGTTACGCCGTTTTGCATTTTAGCTGACGATATGAAATGTAATGTTGATTTTTTTTTAAATTCTTGAAGCATATATTTAAACTCGAACCCTACATGGAGGCACTTCCGCATTAGATGCTTTTGATGTATGGCTTATATGTGTTGGGCGTTAGAATGATTAAAACCACAACAATTAAATTTTATTAAAATAAGTTTAATGTTTAATTTCCAAAAGACAAAATAGAACTAACTAGAAAATGTAAAAATTATTTTGTTGTCACCAAATACAAAAACTGAAAGTCCAGACTAACTTGACGAAAAAAGAAAAATACAAAATCAAAGATGACTTGATCACATAACAATAATATGTTTAAAGTAAATTATTATTGAGTATTTTCCGGCCGCCACAGTACTCCCCCTCCAGCGTTGCCATTCAGCGAAGCGAACTTTCTTTGTTACTGATTTTAGTTTTTGTCCTTGATTGTTGAATTCATCGGATAATATGCACGGCTTCAATCTGTCAATAGAAACTACTTTCTCTTTTCCTTCAACCAGAATCTTGAAAATTTTGTCGTTCCTTGAAACAACTTTATGTGGGCCTGTGTATGGCGGTTGCAACGGTTTCTTCACTGCATCATATCTTAAAAACATATTGACATGTTTTCAGTTGATTGTTGGCGTACATTTTTTACTACTGTGACATCCTGTAACTACTGGCTTTGTACTATTCATCTTGTTTCGGAATAATGTTATCCAATCAGATTCATCTGGAAGCTGTCGTGTGTCAATAATAAGTTCTCCAGGCAATGTTAAACTACTTCCATAAACCATTTCAGCAGGAGACACATCAGTATCGGTGATAATTCGGGTTCGCAGCCCGAGTAGGATGAGTGGTAGTGCACCCACCCAGTCATTACTATTGGTACATCTTAAAGCTGATTTTAAAGTTCTGTGCCATCGTTCTACCAATCCATTTGTTTGAGGATGATAAGGTGTTGTGTGTTTCACTCTTGATCCGCATAATTTCGCAAGTTGCTTGAATAATCTGCTCTCAAATTGTTTACCTTGATCCGAAATAATTTCCAATGGCACACCAAATCGTGATATCCATAGACTGACAAAGGCTGAGGCTACTGTTTCAGCCTTAATGTCTGCAAGAGCTTCTGCCCATTTCGTGTATCTGTCAATGCAAGTTAAGAGATATCTATAACCTTGACATGGCGGCAATGGGCCAACAATATCTATGTGGATGTGCTTGAAACGTTGAGTTGGTGGTTTGAATTCACCATACCCACTTTTCGTATGACGGTGAACTTTGGATCGCTGGCACTCGATACAACTTCTAGCCCATTCGCTCACATCCTTCTTTAATGACTTCCAAATGTAACGTGACCGAATTAAATTGACTTTACCTTTAACTCCAGGGTGTGTCAATCCGTGAATAGTATCAAAAACTAACTTTCGAAATGATGGTGTTACGTAAGGTCTGATGGTAGAGCCTGATACGTCACAGTAAATCTCAAATCCATCATTCTTCATAAGTTTTAGCTGCAGGCCAGACATTTTGTCGTTTAATATTGATTGTAATTCTTCATCAGATTGCTGCTCTTTTGCTAGACCTTTAAAGTCAATGCATTGAGGCGCTTTGATTGCTTTCACACGCGACATTGTATCGGCCACCACATTATTCTTGCCGCTGATATGACGTATATCTGTTGTAAACTGCCCAATGTAATCCAGATGTCGAAGTTGTCGTGGAGATGCCTTTTCCGGACGCGTCTTAAAAGCATATGTTATAGGTTTGTGGTCCGTGAAAATGCAGAACTGACGACCTTCCAAGAAATACTGGAAATGTTTCAAGGTGGAATATATTGTCTGCAATTCACGCTCATATGCACTGTATTTAGCTTGAGCAGGCGACAATTTCTTAAAAAAAGATCCCAGTGGCTTCCACTCACCACTAATATACTGCTGTAGGACACCACCCATGGCAAAATCGGAAGCGTCTACACAAATTGATGTTGGTGTATTTTCGCATGGATAATGGCTAATAAAGTTGCGTCTGCCAACTCTTTCTTGCAATTTTCGAAAGCTTGTGTCCGTTCTTCAGTCCACGTTATATCGCTGTTATCATTCTTCACATTGACGTTGTAAATGCTATTTAAAATTGCTTGTGACTTTGCAGCACCTGGTAGAAATCGTCGGTAGAAGTTTATCATACCCAGGAAACGACGAAGATCTTTCATAGTGCTGGGTCTCTTATATGCTTGTATTACCTGAACTCTGCTACGAAGAGGTTTTAACCCTTCTTCTGTTACGAGATACCCAAGAAATTCCAATTCCGCAACTCCAAAAACACTTTTATCGATGTTGATAGTTAAACCATATTGGCGCAGTTTTTCGAATAATCTTCTAAGATGATTTTGATGTTCTTCCGCACTTACTGATGCAACGAGAATGTCGTCTATATAAACGTAAACGAATTCTAAGTCTCTACATACCTCGTGCATAAATCGCTGAAATGTTTGTGCAGCGTTGCTACTGCTGTCTTTTTAATATCTTCTTCTTCCACTGGTATATGGTGGTAAGCTTTAACCAAATCAATTTTGCTGAAAATGGTCTTACCATCAAGCAATGCACCAAAATCATGAATATGTGGAACTGCGTATCGGTCTGGGACTGTGCGAGCATTTAAACCACGGTAGTCACGGCATGGACGCCACTCTCCATTGGATTTCTTCACCATATGTAGCGGACTAGCCCAACTGCTATTTTATGGACGACATATTCCAAGACGAATAATTTCCTCGAATTCTTTCTTCACATTTTGTAGTTTTTCAGGCGGAAGACGTCTAGGTTTGCTGAAAACGGGTGGACCTTTCGTAGTTTCGATATGATGCTTAACTGAATGTTTTGCTTTAGATTTGAAATTAATCTTTGTTAAGTCGTTAAATTCTCGAACCAATGACGTATATTGAGATGATCTTGATATACATTTAATAGCAGAATCCTGTACACTTGCTACAGAACCATTACATTTCCGATTGGTGTAGGGGTCTATAAGAGTATTATTCTTAATATCGATAAGTAGTCCATATTTTAAAAAAAGTCCGATCCAATAATGGGTTTTGCACATCAGCAATTACGAAGTTCCATTTAAACAATCGATTCATTCTGGTAGTCCCCATATAACGGTACCTCCTAATTTTCAGTATTTTGGGGGTTTTGATCGTATTTTTCCGCCGAATTAGCTGTAATTTAGTATTTTGAGTTCTTAATAGGTACCAAATCTCCCCACAAAAAATTATGAATATACATCCATTTTTTCGGATAGCCCCCATATAAGGATACCCCCAATTTTCGGTATTTTGGGGTTCTTGAACGCGTTTATCAACCGAATTTGCTGCAATTTGGTATTTTGTAGTCGTATATGGTAACAAATCTCCCTACCAAAAATTATTAATATTCGCCCCCTTTTTGGGGTAGTCCCCATATCACCCCCTTTTTATACCCTCCACCATAGTATGGAGGGTATATTAGTTTTGTTTTTCCGTTTGTAACGCATCGAAATACTCATTTCCGACCCTATAAAGTATATATATTCTTGATCAGCGTAAAATTCTAAGACGATTTATGCATGTCCGTCTGTCTGTTGTAATCACTCTAGCGTCTAAACGAATTGAGATAGAGCCCCAAAATATCGCATAGAGTCGTCTTTTGTCTGCAGGCAGGTCAAGTTCGAAGATGGGCTATATCGGTCCACGTTTAGGCATAGCTCCCATATAAGGATACCCCCAATTTTCGGTATTTTGAGGTTCTTGAGAGTGTTTTTCAACCGAAGTCGCTGAAATTTGGTACTTTGAGTTCTTATTGGGTAGCAAATATCCCCACTAAAAATTATAAATATAGGTCCATTTTTTCGGACAGCCCCCAAGTAAGGGTAACCCCAAAATTTCGGTATTTTAAGGTTCTTGAGCGTGTTTTTCAACAGAATGCGCTGATTTGGTACTTTGAGTTCTTATTGGGTACCAAATAAACCTACTTGATTGGCTTCTTGACTTCCTGAAGGAATCTATCTGCGTGCAGAGCGTTTGCAATTTCTTCTCAATTTCCTCTAAACGAGTGCTCGATGAAGAAATGCTGCACACATCCGATTCACTGCTATCCGCAATTTTGTCGACCATCGTTGATAATTTGTTAAGACTGTCTTCACTAACTGGCAATATCGCCTTCATTTGTGAAGGAAGGCGCTGCATCCACAGCTGCTTCAAAATGTCGTTTGAAACCTTACCTTGAGACAAAGACGCATTTCGGATAATAACTCTGAAGGCTTCTTGTCTCCAATTTCAACGTTAGTCAAAAGCTTCTTAAGACGCTTCTCCTCTGAATCCGAGAAACTGCTAATAAGTTTTCCCTTAAGCGTGTCGTACATGTTTTCCTCAGGAGGATCGACAATGATGTTTGATACCTTCTCCAAAATACTGCTTTCAATCGATGCAACAATGGTGTGGAATTTTGTGGAATCTTGCGTAATACCAGCCATAACGAATTGTGATTCCATTTGTTTGAACCATAGCAGCGTGTCGTAACGCCAAAATGGAGGAGCTTTCACAGCTACTCGCGAAACTTCCATTGATGGTCCAGAATTTGTAGCGGTGGTTGCCATTAGTAGGTCTGATTTCCGTTCAATTGGCTGTTGTTCTTATTTTTTTCCGGGGTCACCAATTTGTTGAGCGTTGGGATGAATAAAACCACAACAATTAAATTTTATTAAAAAAAAGGTTTAATGTTTAATTTCCAAACGACAAAATAGAACTAACTAGAAAATGTAAAAATTATTTTGTTGTCACCAAATACAAAAACTGAAAGTCCAGGCTAACTTGACGAAAAAAGAAAAATACAAAATCAAAGATGACTTGATCACATAAAAATAATATTTTTGAAGTAAATTATTATTGAGTATTTAAGTCGTTAAATTCTCGAACCAATGACGTATATTGAGATGATCTTGATATACATTTAATAGCAGAATCCTGTACACTTGCTACAGAACCATTACATTTCCGATTGGTGTAGGGGTCTATAAGAGTATTATTCTTAATATCGATAAGTAGTCCATATTTTAAAAAAAGTCCGATCCAATAATGGGTTTTGCACATCAGCAATTACGAAGTTCCATTTAAACAATCGATTCATTCTGGTAGTCCCCATATAACGGTACCTCCTAATTTTCAGTATTTTGGGGGTTTTGATCGTATTTTTCCGCCGAATTAGCTGTAATTTAGTATTTTGAGTTCTTAATAGGTACCAAATCTCCCCACAAAAAATTATGAATATACATCCATTTTTTCGGATAGCCCCCATATAAGGATACCCCCAATTTTCGGTATTTTGGGGTTCTTGAACGCGTTTATCAACCGAATTTGCTGCAATTTGGTATTTTGTAGTCGTATATGGTAACAAATCTCCCTACCAAAAATTATTAATATTCGCCCCCTTTTTGGGGTAGTCCCCATATCACCCCCTTTTTATACCCTCCACCATAGTATGGAGGGTATATTAGTTTTGTTTTTCCGTTTGTAACGCATCGAAATACTCATTTCCGACCCTATAAAGTATATATATTCTTGATCAGCGTAAAATTCTAAGACGATTTATGCATGTCCGTCTGTCTGTTGTAATCACTCTAGCGTCTAAACGAATTGAGATAGAGCCCCAAAATATCGCATAGAGTCGTCTTTTGTCTGCAGGCAGGTCAAGTTCGAAGATGGGCTATATCGGTCCACGTTTAGGCATAGCTCCCATATAAGGATACCCCCAATTTTCGGTATTTTGAGGTTCTTGAGCGAGTTTTTCAACCGAAGTAGCTGAAATTTGGTACTTTGAGTTCTTATTGGGTAGCAAATATCCCCACTAAAATTAAAAATATAGGTCCATTTTTTCGGACAGCCCCCAAGTAAGGGTAACCCCAAAATTTCGGTATTTTAAGGTTCTTGAGCGTGTTTTTCAACAGAATGCGCTGAAATTTGGTACTTTGAGTTCTTATTGGGTACCAAATAAACCTACTTGATTGGCTTCTTGACTTCCTGAAGGAATCTATCTGCGTGCAGAGCGTTTGCAATTTCTTCTCAATTTCCTCTAAACGAGTGCTCGATGAAGAAATGCTGCACACATCCGATTCACTGCTATCCAATTACGCCCTTAGTACTAAATGTTTGTTTTTAGATGACAGTTGTTAGAGCAAAACTTCTAATTTCGTAAAGCTTTTTTTATATTCCAATACTAATACCGTGAAAATAATGGCAATCATCGCATTATTAGTATTTACGTCAGATATTCGACATTTTGTCCTATTTGTTAAAAGAATAATATTTTTGAACAATTCATTTTTGCCGACACCTGAAGCGTGGGAGACAATCCGGAAAACACAAAACCGCCAATACCAAACTGTTTTGACCACAAAGAAGTGATTATGGATGAATGGCGGTCAATCGATGAAGATTTGCGGAAAAAATTGGCACACTGTAAGATTGAATGAATTGTTGAGCTTATTCCAGGACGAACCCCATTGAAATTGGGAAAAATCGGTTCAGATTTTGATAAAGCTCCGATATATATTTTCGTCCGATTTAAGGTAAATGGTGCACCAAAGTACCTACATTTCTGTATATTTGCACGAAATTTGGCATAGCGTACTAAATGAAGTATAGAGTGATGTGTTTTAAGTTTCGTGAAAATCGTCCGATTCTATGTAAATGATGCATTAAAGCCCCTATTTTTCTTCCGATTTGCACGAAATTTTGCATAGTGTACTGGATTCAGTCTAGAGTGAAGTGTGTTAAGTTTCGTGAAAATCGGTTCAGATTTAGACGTAGCTCCCACACATATTTTCGTCCAATTTTGTGTAAATCGTGCATTAAAGCCCCTACATTTACTTTGATTTGCACGAAGTTTGGCATATCGTACTGAAACGAGTCTAGAATGATGCTTGCTAAGTTTCAAATTTAGATATAGCTCCCATACACATTTTCGACCGATTTTATGTAAATGCTGCACTAAAGACATAACATATTTCTCCGATAGCGATAGAAATTTGCACAGCGTACTTTATAGAGTCTAGAACGCCGAGTATTAAGGAATACCTATTATAGCTGATTAGTTAAAAAAATTGGCCGATATTCTCATTTCAATACTCAATAAGTTCAGAATTTCCATTTTTAACATTGCGAGCTTTAGTTTTTTTACTGGAGTGTAGTTACGGCTGTTTGCATTAAAAAGCAATAGCATGTTACGTCCGTTTAAATTTCTTTAATTAGATCGCTATTTTTGACGTTAGGTGTCTAAATTTTTTTGTGAACATGTAATTTGATTAACAACAATCAAACAAACAATCACTTTCGAATTTTTCTGTAGTTACGTCCGTTTGCATTTATGATGACGATATGAGTTTCCGTTTCATGAATTTTGTGTTGGAGATATTACCAACATTACTAACAGTTTATTATTTTGTCTAATTTCATAATACACATAGGTGGGATGTGTGTCATCATGACGATTTTAATATTTCCATCCCATTATACGAAATACTAATATATAATCTGTATCCTTTGCATAAAGGCGAGGACAACGCAATCTCATTTGCAATTCTAGAAGGTTGTTTTGACTTCTGAGTACCGATACAACCAAGCTAATAGCAGATAGACAGCTATGGGGTTTTCCAAACAAATCTTAGGGCGCTTTTGTACAAAATGTTTTGTTAATGGTCATGTCATTAGGACAAAGTAATCTGACAGAACAAGGCAAAATTGTCATTTTCTGATGTTGAAACAAAAGACAATAATCTTCAACGCGTTCGAACATTTCTGTGGGGAGGTATTATAGAAGACACAGAAAATAAGGTACATTGCAAACAAAGGTCGACATCAGAAGGTATTATACAAAAGTAAACAAATATAATAACACTGTGCTACAAAACAACAACAAAAATTTATTCAGTGATTCTAATGTACCAATTATGTTTAGTTGGAGTCCCTGGAACACGAAAGTACCTTTGGTTTTTTATGGGTCACTTCGAAAATTAGTTTTATAACGGTAAATGTAGAGAAAAACGTGGTTTCATAGATTTTCAAATTGAAAGTCCTATAACTTATTTTATTTCGAAGGGATTATATTATTATTTTTTCTTTCGAAGAGTAGAATTTTTCCTTTCAAACAAGATATATATTTGGTAAATCGGATGAGGATTAGATGAGTTACAGTGGTTGAAATGTGCAAAAATACGCATAAAAAGAAAAAAATATTTTTCTTCCCCAACCATGTTCGCATGTTTATTTTTAACACAGAATCCGCCTTTCCCAATTTTAGGTTTACAGTACAAATTGTTGCCAATTTGAATAGATTTTGCAGAATTTTTTGAACTTTTTTCTTCTAAAAATGATCCGTCAGACTTAATTTGTTAACACGAAGTAGTTTTTTGTATATATTTTTTAATATCGACGACATTTAATTTAACCAGTTAGGAAAATAGTAAAGTCGGACGGGGCCGACTATATGATACCCTTCACCACTTTGAGTATATTCAACAGATGAATCCTAACAGACGACGCATTTTTAAAGGACCAGTAAAATGAAATTGGAACCATAAACAGGTCATTCCGCAACCGATACTAAATTGTTCATTTGGTTAGATCTTCAGGAAACTTAACACACATCATTCAAGACCTAATTTTTTCCGCTGTGCCAAATTTCGTGCTTAAATCGACTCAAAAAGTGATTCGATGCATATTCTCAAACGGAACCATGTGTCTGTCTCGTTTCCTTTTGCCTCTTACAAACATATGCACAACGACATAATACCCTGTACCAGAAAAAAGAATTTGGTTCAAGAACCTCAAAACCTGGGGGCTACCAGAAAAAATTGGCCAATATTTATAATTTATAGTGAAGAGATGTACTACCTAATAAGAACTCGACGTACTAAATTACAGTCAATTTGGTCGAAAAATACGATCAGAACCCCCAAAATACCAAAAATTTGGGGGTACCGTTATATGGCGACTACCAGAAAAACTGGACCTATATTTATAATTTTTAGTGGAGTAATTTGGTACCCAATAAGAACCCAATGTACAACATTTCAAAGAATTCAGTTATAAAACGAACCCAAGAACCCGAAAATTGGGGGTACCCTTAAATGGGGGCTTTCCGAAAAAATGGACCTTTATTTATAATGTTTGGTAGGGAGATTTGCTACCCAATAAGAACACAAAGTACCAAATTTCAGCGAATTCGGTCGAAAAATGCGATAAAAACCCCCAAAATACTGAAAATTGGGGGTAATCTTATATGGGGGCTATCCGAAAAAATGGACCTTTATTTATAATTTTTGGTAGGGAGATTTGCTACCCAATAAGAACTCAAAGTACCAAATTTCAGCGAATTCAGTTAAAAACGCGCTCAAGAACCTCAAAATACCGAAAAATTGGGGGTACCCTTATATGGGAGCTATGCCTAAACGTGGACCGATTTTCTCCAATTTCAATAGGGTTCGTCCTTGGGCCAATTAAGTGACCTGTGCCAAATTTCATCCAAATCCGATCATAAATGCGACCTGTACTTTGTTAACAATAATACCTGGACAGACGGACGGACGGACGGACATGCATAAATCGACTCAGAAAGTGATTCTATGCATATTCTCAAAAGGAACCATGGGTCTATCTCGATTATTTTTGCCTGTTACAAACATATGCACAAAGACATAATACCCTGTACCACAATGTGGTGAAGGGTATACAAATTTCAAGATATGCTAATTATGTGTCCCCCTCAAATTTGACTTGTTTCATAAATACCGTTATATATCACAAATTTCCAGTGATAATTTTCTGTTCTCAAACTCAATCGATCAAGTAAGTGTTTTCATTAAAAAAACTATTTAAAAATATTCCAAACGTTACGTGAGGGTTTGTATGTATACATGTAGTGTTAAATGATTGTAATTATGATAAATGATATTTCTTCGTCACATTAATGATAATAATATTCACTTGTAATGCTTGAAAGTTCATGTGAAAGTTTTGCTCTGCTAATGCCCTTGAATTACATAGAGAGACACACAAGTGTGTAATTTATACAATGTTATTGACGTTCCATCAATCATTAAATTCAGTCTGTTGAAAACTAAAAAAAATAATAGAGAAAGGGGGAAGGTCCGTGCTATTAGTGAATTTCAAGATTGTTTAAAAGTCAATTACTAGTTATTTCTGAACCATTTTATACCTTTCACAACACTCTCTACAGGGTACTTATTGTTCGTGCAAAGGTTTGTATCATGGAAAAGGAAACGAAATAGACCTATAGTTAATTTTCAGAATACGCATAGAATCACTTTCTGAGTCGATTTGTGCATATCCATCGGTCCGTCCGTCTATCTGCCCATGTATTGTTCTAAACAAGGTATTTATGATCCGAATACGAATAATTTTGCACAGGATATTTAAATGAGTCTAGAATGATGTGTGTAAAGTTTTGTTGAAATTGGTAAAGATTTTGATAAAGCTTCCATATATATGGACAACTTTATTCACAGTGATATTGAAAGTTGTAGGACTCAGCTGTAACTGTATTCTATTCACAACCACTTTTCACTGTTGGTCATAATTAGTAATTACTTTTTTGCAAATGAGTTTAAATAAGCTACATTTATTCTTACAAAAGGGGAAGGAGGATGAAGGGAAGACTTCCGTCATACTTGTTTTGAATGTAAATTACTGTAATTGCTTGTTGTTTCTAAAACAATTCCCCATTCCTGCAATTGTTGCTAAGGCAACAAAAGGCAAAATTCTTCTTCCATGTCCTATAATTGCGGAACATACGTCTATCCAATTGCACGTAATTGCTTTGTTTACCTTCAACAATTGTGTGAGTGCGAATGTGTTCGTGTAGTTGTAAATCTTACCCAAATATGAATAGAAATGGAAATTTTATGCATGTGCCATAATAGCTATATATGTTCCGCATAAATTCCGAACATTGACTTTAATACTTGAATAGTAGCAGAACGACTTCTATATATATATATATATATATATATATATATATATTTTTTTTAATGAACTTAGTGTAACAAATGCATAATTCTGACGAAAATTTTCGCATATTAACAATATTTATTCGTTTTGAATTGTAATGCTAAGTTGCAAAATATAATTATATTTTGGATGTTTTTTAGAGAAAGAGTTAACATATAATCATCACGCTAAAACGTTCGGGTTATCATTTTTGTGGTTTCGTTTGTGGATCGCTAAACTTCCCTAGAGAACACACAAATGATCAAAACCTACAAAAAATGGCAATTCTGCTGCAGCAAAAAAAGAACATTTCGTCAGCGATGAAGAATTTCTCACTCTGTTAATAAACCTAATTGTCGTAGTTGGGGTTCTGGTAATCCTCAAGTAATTGAAGATATGTCGGTAAATGAGTCCATATGCTATGTTTGAAATAAATAAGGTCATACAAATTTAATGAATGTCGCTAATGTTGAAATTATTAGTGTTGAATTATTCAATTCAAAACAGTAAGGAAAGTAGTAAAGTCGAACTATATGATACCCTATACCTCTTTGGCTATATTCGAGAGATGCATCCTAACAGGCCTTTTTGAAGGACCATTGACTGCAAGTGGACTGCATTAAATATGTGATCTGTGTTTATATATGAACAGACTTAATAGACAGACAATCTATAACCGGGTACATTTGTACCTTACTATGGTGCAGAGTATATTAACCTTGTTTTTCCGTTTATAATTATTCCAAATAATCATTTGCAGCCCTAGTATAGTATAACAGTATATAGTTTTATATCAGCGTAAAATTCTAAGGCGATTAAAACATGTCCGTCTGTCTATTGTAATCACTCTAGCCTCTAAACGAATTGGGATATATCGCCAAAATTTTGCATAGAATTGTCTTTTGTCTGCAGACAGATCAAATTTGAAGATGAGCTATATCGGCTCACGCACAGGAAGCTATATCGGCTCACGCACAGGAATAACGATACCCCCAATTTTCGGTATTTTTGGGTTCTTGGGAGTGCTTTGCAACCGAATTCGCTGAAATTTGGTACAATGTGTTCTTCTTCATCTCGGTAACCTATGTCGAGCTAAATTTGGTTCTTTGGTACACTATTAACTTAAAATCGGAAAAGATATTAATGGGAGGTATATCTAAATCTGAACCGATTTCAATAAAACTTTAAACACTTTAGGCTATCCGAACTTCAGTACCGAACGAATATATATATGTATATATATATATATATATATATATAAAGTTGTTAAAAAACATTCAGACAATATTGACGAAAAAATCACTTAAAATTATTTTAAATTTACAATCCGAATACGAAACAATTTTAATATTTTTAACAGTATGCCTAAATTTGTACTATACTATACGATGGTTAAACACGCATTCTCTTTTCTTCATTCGTTTTTAATGATGATTTCTCAGTTACGCTCATCCACACTTACGCTCAATTTTGTTATGCCCACCACTGCATTAGATCTTTACAAATTAGAGAGAACACCAACTAAAGTGACGTTATATTAACAACTCATACGCGAGAAATTTGTCCGAGTAAAAATGATTAATAAAAATTCTAACTTTTCCTTTCTAGAACATATCGATTTATCTTGTACTCTGAGACCGGTTTTGATATTTTTCCCTTTTACTAACTTCACTATTAAATAAGAAGGGTATTGTATGAAGGATGTTGTGTTCATTATTTCCATCATATATTTTAATTAATTCACCGCACTTTATGGACCATTTTGCATAGGTATACTAAAAGAAACGCGTACGCTTCAGTTTTAAGTATCTCTAAAAAATATTACTTGTTTTGACGACATTATTTTTCCTTCATATGGAACAGGACGATGTTAATAAACAATTTAATAAGGATGTAAAAATCTAAAAGAATTTATTTATGGGACACACAATATTTTCTTTGCAGGTTGTTCGTTAAATATTAACCGGGACCTACTGGGAAAATGTTAATAACGTCCCTTGTATTTATGTTTTTGAGAAACACTTAAGTATAAAAACTTTTTATGTTTTAGACACATTTTACAATACACCTTCAAATATAAGGTGGTCTAAAATATTTATTGAATAGCAGACCCGGCAAACGTTGTTTTGCGTTATCAGAATTGCATCAATATAGGGTTCGTAAAAATTAATGGATTCATAGAAAATATATTTCAGAAAATTTATGTCAAATTTCCACAATAAAAATATGCATAATATTTTCCTCATGCGATAAAGCCTCATTTACTGATACCCCAATATATTAAGTAATATTGTTATTGCTCAATATGAAATTATGTCAGTATGTGTAATATTTCAATTTATCAATTGGTCCAAATTAATCAGGAGAAAGTTATTTTTCGATCTAACTACTCCTATCTAAAAAGATAATTTAGTATTGATGGCGTAATACTTATTCCGATTTAGAACACATACGATTCATCCTTTTTCCTTTGAATTATCAAAATTGTTGCAGACGCTCTTGAGTTATAAAAGGTTTAAGTAACACAATATTCTTACAACAACAGCCGTACACAACATCATTACTACAATCTCCGACTTCTTAATGTTTTCTCAAGAAATTCTTGGGTAAAACTCTTCCCACTGCAAACTCTTCCCAACATGAAAATGTAAGTGAAATTAGTGCAGAACGACTGGAAACATTTTTCACATCATTAAAAATTTATTTGAGGAGCCATACAGGAACATATAAGTTAGAGACCTAGAGTATCTTATGCGCAATTATCTCCATGTAGGATTCGTATTTATATATATATATATACTTCCCTAAAATAAGAACATTTTTAATAATACCTTCCATAGCTAGCCATATTTAATATTTTCCATGCATATTTTGGCATATCCTAAATATAACAACGTATGTATATTTATTGAAATATAACAGGTTTTGTTTTTTATTTAAAATAAGTCCATGTTTCAGCCAATGATTCAGATATCTTGTAGGATATATGACATGTGTTGGTTTTATAACTTAACAAAATTGGCTCGCCATTATAGTGCGAATAAGCCTCCTTATCATTGGTTCATATTTTGATAGTACGATTTTAGGTACATTGAAAGTAAAAACAAATACCATATAACTTGCCTTTAATTCACTATTTCATGTAGTGTAAGGAACTTCTCCGTAAATTGTCCGTATAGTATCACTTTATGGTATATGTCTCACATAATGGTAGGCAAATAGGTCCAGCCATTAAATTATAGACAACTGAAAGGAATTTTGAGTCAAATCGGTCCTGTCATTCTCAATTGATGAGTTACTATACATTTTGTACATAATTTTTTTTAAATAGGTTTAAATAAATTTTACTTCGATTTGATAAGTTACTCTTTTTTCGTTTGACTACCACGCTCTTTTCACAAAAATTTATGAGTCGGTGTCGGAATACTTAACGTCGACACACGCCGATTAAGTACCCAATCTCTAATCGGGGAAAACAAAGAAGCTATATATCGCGTCATCTGTCGGACGAACTTAAAATTAAACAGAAACACACCTCACGCCCCGTAGAGCATATACATAACGTTTGATCAAAATCGGTGCAGTAGTTCTTGACTTACGGTGAAAAATAAAAAAATAAATATTGCGCCATCTGTCGGATGAACTTCAAACTACCCAGTAACACTCCTCATACCCCATAGAGCATGTAAATACAATTTGGTCCAAATCGGTGCGGTAGTTTTTGAGTTTAGCGATCACGAGCATACACGTAATTTATATATATATATATATATATATATCATTGTTTAATGAAGGATTGGAATGGTACTGAAATGGTCACAGGGGTACTACGGTACTTTTTTGGGCAAAAGGTACTGAAAAAGGTACTATTGTACTGAATTTTTGGTTATTGGTTCATGGTTTTTTAATTTTAGGTCCAGAGATTAAAAGGACGTGTTGACGTGAAAGAGAAACTTGTTATTATTTCTATAATTGTTCCTTTCAAGTTACAGAAACAAAGCCATATATACTAGGAAATAAATCGAGACTGCTCGATCATTATCCTTTAACCCTGTAATACAAAACCCAGTTATAGAATTGTTCTGGACGTTCGTTAGTATATTGTATTGTTTGTGGTATAAAACATGAATTAATAACCAGTATAAAAGCAATAACTGTAAAGACATATACATCCCTTAAATTATCCTTTTGAACCTTCCTCAATGTTGATATACAATTGTTTTGTTATTGTTTGTGTATGCATTACAAAATTGTATACCAATGGGCTAAAAGCTATATATTACAAATCTATGATTATTCACACAGGCAAACATTTGATAAATATTTCGCATATCAGGCAGTCAGGTTACTTTTCTTGAAAATCGTAGAAGTATCTAGCACCAACTAAATGTCCATTGAACGCTCTCCTAAGGCTTCAACCAGCACAGGTGGCAACCAGCAATAACAGCCAACTGCCTACTTTGCAAGGACCATTTGGGGGTAATCAGAAACCGGTAACGGAAAACAAATCAACCAGTATATCAAGCCCTGCACATGACTTCACAAGACCACCACCGACTATACCAGTTTTCACAAACCGACTTAGGAGTAGACCTGAAAAATAAGCCGCCATGGTGACTTCATTAATAAAAGAGGCTAACAATGCCTATAGGTCTCAATTGGAGGAAAGAATAGAAGATAGAATCCAATAGAGAAATTGCGAAACTAAGTGTAGGGAGTAGGCAAAATTATTCCGATTTGGAAAACTGTAGTATAGGCTCGTCCAGGCTATATGGGTTAGTTGGAGGACAGGATCAGGTAAATAAGGCGCAGATAAATGAAAATTAATATGCTGCTCAACGAAGGTTAGAATTCGATAACCCGTGGTGAATAAATGGAACATCTCCTTCGATGGTAGACCACAAGGATTATGCGTTGAAGACTTTATATTTATATTCAAAATCGAACATCTTCAACGTACCCCTGGAGTGAGGTAATTCGTGACTTCTAACATCTACTGAAGGGAGATGTAAAAGAGTGGTTTTGGGTACTTATATCAAACCAAAATATAGATAATTGAACTGATTTAAAAGAAGCTTTAATGCAGAAATATAAATCAAGTCACAGTCAGTATGAATATATCCGAAATTTAGAAGAAAGGATGCAATGCAATGAAAAAACTTTGGTCAAAATTAAGAACACCACTGCCAGAGACGGACATGATAAGGATCGTCAAGAGAAACATGCGTCCAGACCGATGCCATATATATGAAATAAAAATATACACAATTGATCAATTGAGAGATGAATGTAAGGAATTAGAGAAAAATTATTTTAAAAATGAGAAATACTCTCTCCCAACTGTCAAAATTTGTATCCAAAGATTTTCAAAAATTAATGGAGTAGTATAAAATCGCCCATTTGAAAACAGCATTTTACTCGCCTCAACCAAATGCGGCGAAAAGAGTAAACCAAAGCGTGTGAAATGCGATACGCTCTTATTTAGATTTTGACCACACCAATTGGGACTTAAAGCTTGCTAAAATCGAATTGGCTTTAAGAACCTCTGTTCACTCAGCGACTGGCGTGACACCATTTGATGTTCTTTTTGGGCATAACATGTTAACCTGTGGCAGAGATTACAAACTTGCAAGGAAATTAAAAGCACTAAGCTATGAGGAGTTACTAATTTTGGATAAAGACGATAGGGTTAGTATAATTAGGGACATTATTAAACAAAATTTACACAATGCATACGAAAGATGCGCAATACGGTATAATGGGAAGGCCAGAATAGTTCGGTTTCCTCCGGGTCAGGAGTTATTTAAAAGGAATTTTGTCCTGAGCAGAAGTCCTAGGGAATAGCATGTATCGGCTGGAATCATTAAGAAGAGATCCTCTTGGCGTCTATCACGCTAAAGACAATAAGCAATAAATAATGCAAGACAAATAAACAGAAGATTACTCTAATGGATAATATTTTCTTTACGTGCAATATTAAATTAAGTTGTGTTTCGGTCTTTAATTATATATTAAACATTTTTATTTCCTTAAATGTACAGTGTTTAATGTTTCCTCTGTGATAGCATACACATATTTATAACTCAAGAACAACTCAACTCAATATTTATAACTCAAGTCTTTTATTTTAATGCCCAGTAACACTCCTCATACCCCATAGAGCATGTAAATACAATTTGGTCGAAATCGGTGCGGTAGTTTTTGAGTTTAGCGATCACGAGCATACACGTAATTTATATATATATATATATATATATATCATTGTTTAATGAAGGATTGGAATGGTACTGAAATGGTCACAGGGGTACTACGGTACTTTTTTGGGCAAAAGGTACTGAAAAAGGTACTATTGTACTGAATTTTTGGTTATTGGTTCAAATTGTTTAAGTGTGTTTAGTCCATTTTGTTGCAGTTTTTTTACATGATATGCCCTCAAGTGTCATAGGGTTGTTGAACCACGACCCATTTGCAAATTAGCCGGGAGACATGCTTTGAAGGGGGAAACATAACAGTAATGGCACCCATTATAAAAAACCGGGCAGAGTAAAATTTTGGTTTTTTAATTTTAGGTCCAGAGATTAAAAGGACGTGTTGACGTGAAAGAGAAACTTGTTATTATTTCTATAATTGTTCCTTTCAAGTTACAGAAACAAAGCCATATATACTAGGAAATAAATCGACTGACTGCTCTGGACGTTCGTTAGTATATTGATCATTATCCTTTAACCCTGTAATACAAATAGAATCCAATAGAGAAATTGCGAAACTAAGTGTAGGGAGTAGGCAAAATTATTCCGATTTGGAAAACTGTAGTATAGGCTCGTCCAGGCTATATGGGTTAGTTGGAGGACAGGATCAGGTAAATAAGGCGCAGATAAATGAAAATTAATATGCTGCTCAACGAAGGTTAGAATTCGATAACCCGTGGTGAATAAATGGAACATCTCCTTCGATGGTAGACCACAAGGATTATGCGTTGAAGACTTTATATTTATATTCAAAATCGAACATCTTCAACGTACCCCTGGAGTGAGGTAATTCGTGACTTCTAACATCTACTGAAGGGAGATGTAAAAGAGTGGTTTTGGGTACTTATATCAAACCAAAATATAGATAATTGAACTGATTTAAAAGAAGCTTTAATGCAGAAATATAAATCAAGTCACAGTCAGTATGAATATATCCGAAATTTAGAAGAAAGGATGCAATGCAATGAAAAAACTTTGGTCAAAATTAAGAA
>NW_026880983.1:0-34118 GCF_032173495.1 Musca vetustissima | reverse complement strand
TTAAGGTAAATCGTGAAATCGGTTCAAATTTGGATATAGCTGCCATATATATTTTCTTCCGATTTTAAGTAAATGATGCACCAAGAATTTAAAATGTGGCCATCTGTTGAATATACCCAAAGTGGTGAAGGGTATCATATAGCCGACCCAGTCCGACTTTACTACTTTCCTTACTGGTTTATATTAAAATATGTATCTGATTTGTTCCGCGTTTTGAGTTTGGTTCTAAGACTCTGTTGTAATCATTTTTTACCTGCGGAGGAAAGCGAGATAAAAAATTAGAAGGTAAGGTTCGATAGTGAACTATAGCCGCATTTAGACCTATCCCCTGTGTGGAGGTTCTAGAAAATTTTTCATAGAGTCGTCATTTGTCTGCAGGTAGGTCAAGTTCGAAGATGGGCTTTATCGGCATTTTTTCGGTATTTTAGGGTTCTTGAGTGCGTTTTTCAACAAATCTCTCCACTAAAAATTATAAATATGTGTCCATATTTTGGGATAGCTCCCATATAAGGGTATCCTGCATTTTTCGGTATTTTGGGGTTCTTGAGCGCGTTTTTCAACAGAATTCGCTGAAATTTGCTACGTTGGGTTCTTATTGGGTACCAAATTTCCCCACTAAAAATTATAAATATAGGTCCACTTTTTCTGGTAGCACCCATATAAGAATACCTCCCAATTTCCAGTTTTTGGGGGTTTTGATCGTATTTTTCCACCGAATTGACTGTAATTGAGTTCTTAATAGGCACCAAATCTCTCCACAAAAAAATATGAATATAGATCCATTTTTCGGATAGTCCCCATATAAGGGTACCTCCCAATTTTCGGTATTATAGGGTTCTTGAGCGAGATTTTCAACAGAATTTGCTGCAATCTAGTATTTTGTAGTCGTATATGGTAACAAATCTCCCAACCAAAAATTGTTAATATTCGCCCCCCTTTTTGGGTTAGTCCCCATAAAACCCCCTTTTTATACCCTACACAACTATGTTGTCAGGGTATTATAGCTTTGTGCAGCCCCAAGAGTTTGTAACGCCGCGAAATATTGGTCCTAGACCCACCTTTAAGTATAACGATCGTCATATCTCGACTAGCTGAGTCGATCTAGACATGTGTCTGTCGGTTCGTCCGTCTGTCCATTATATTTTGTAAACACGATACAGGCCACAGTTATGGACCAATCTTCACGAAATTTTGCATGTAGGATGGGTTCTGACCAATTAACCAATGTTCGGTTAATATTTATGGGATGAAATGAACCAAATACTATGAAATGGACCAAAGTTTTTCTGGTCGATCCAGAGGCCGAAATTTTGGTCCGAACATCGCAAAATTCTGTATGGAGAACGGGATCAGGCTAAAGAATAAGCATGTATGTTTTGATAAAGATTGGTCAATATTTAGCGGGCCGAATGGACCCCGAATTTTGTGTGAAAAATTAGAAAATTTGTATTCTTTAGCGTATATATTTAACCCTGAAGGACATAGACCCGAGAAGTATATCCGTGAGAAGTGGTTGACCTTTAAGTCGATACCAATTATATTGTCGTATGTACTCGGATGTGGGAGTTACACTTAAATATTTACAGGTGCTTAGGTATTCAGATATTATTTAGTAACCCATTACCACACTAGAGGGCAAAAATATAGCGCTGATCGCTTTGAAATTTTCCATGAGGATCCTGGTATGGTCAAGGACAACTCCGGTGATGATCAGATAATAATATTGGCATGAAGTGGACCGAAAACTTAATTTTTTGTGTTTTTTTTTTCGAGTCGATCTATAGACCACAATTGAAAGCCGAACATCACAACGCAGCCCATGGTGAAGGGAATCTGGACAAGTATTTAGAAGGGCTATCTCTAGTCGGCAAATATCGAGAAATGTTGTCCAAGCTCAGAATATAGAACCACACAAAGTTAGTTTTTCGTGGAAGTTGTGTGGGGTATCATATGGTCGGTCCCGTTCGTCTATATTGCTCCGCTCACTGGTTTATATTAAAATAGTTATCTGATTTGTTTCTCATTTTGAGTTTGGTTCTAAGACTGTTTCTGCGGAGGATAGCGAGATAAAAAATTAGAAGGTAAGGTTCGATAATGAACTATAGCCTCATTTAGACCTAGCCGCTGTGTGGAGGTTCTAGAAGGAGTGGACCGATATTCCCCATCTTCGAATCTGAACTAAGTTTGGAAGAAATAATAAGATGGGAAAAGTTTGAATGAAATCTAAATTTACTGAAACGGATTTGGTCCAAAGAAACATGGGGTCTGGAACCAATATGTCGATGAGGCACATTTTCACCGTGTTAATGTGTATACACACTCATTAGCTTTAAAGCTGAGGGTATAATTATCCATTAAAAATTTCTGAAATTTGTATTATGATTTACATAATCCGTTTTTAGAAATGTCGGTATAGGTCCACTTTTTGGTATGTTCCCTATTCATTTCATTTTTAGTATGTATCAGTATATCTATGGTGGAGGGTATCCATCTATAGAGCCTTGAAAAAATATTCTTAAAAAAATCCACGCCTTCTATAGAGCCTTGAAAAAATATTCTTTAAAAAAATCCACGCCTTCTGTAGAGCCTTGAAAAAATATTCTTTAAAAAAATCCACGCCTTCTGTAGAGCCTTGAAAAAATATTCTTTAAAAAATCCACGCCTAGCTGTAGAGCCTTGAAAAAATATTCTTTAAAAAATCCACGCCTTGCTGTAGAGCCTTGAAAAAATATTCTTTAAAAAATCCACGCCTTCTGTAGAGCCTTGAAAAAATATTCTTTAAAAAAGCCACGGCTTGCTGTAGAGCCTTGAAAAAATATTCTTTAAAAAAATCCACGCCTTCTGTAGAGCCTTGAAAAAATATTCTTTAAAAAATCCTCGCCTTCTGTATAGGCCTTGAAAAAATATTCTTTAAAAATCCACGCCTTCTGTAGAGCATTGAAAAAATATTCTTTAAAAAATCCACGCCTTCTGTAGAGCCTTGAAAAAATATTCTTTAAAAAATCCACGCCTTCTGTAGAGCCTTGAAAAAATATTCTTTAAAAAATCCACGCCTTCTGTAGAGCCTTTAAAAAATATTCTTTAAAAAATCCACGCCTTCTGTAGAGCCTTGAAAAAATATTCTTTAAAAAATCCACGCCTTGCTGTAGAAAAAATATTCTTTAAAAAATCCACGTCTTCTGTAGAGCCTTGAAAAAATATGTTTTTAAAAAATCACGCCTTCGTGGGATGCTAAAAATATTATTTTTAAAAAAATCCATCCTTCATTGACTCCTCTGTCGATCTGAGGGTTAATTGTTTGGCGATACCGTGATGCTGTTCCATGTCTCGTTTTTTTGCCAATAATTTCATTTTCTTTTGTGATTTTCTGGTTTGCAACATTTTCACTTTTATTGTTACTGTTATTATTGTTGTTGTTGTTCGCTTGGTAGTGTAAACTTGCGTTAATTTTTTTTTTGTTTTGGTATTTTCTTTTTAGCCCGATTTTCGTGTATTTGTTTTGCATGCCATTTCATTTTACACCAATTGGCGATGCTGCTGCACTTCTGTTTTTTACACATTTCAATATTTTTGTTTTTCGAATAACTCCATTTATGAAATTCCAACAACAATTGGCATAACATTTGTTTTGAGGGGGAACTGCTCCTCCTCCTCTCTCAAAATTGCACTCTTTCGTAAAAGAAAACAATACAAAAATAAAACAACTTTACGAAATTGCAGCTCATAACATAATGGAAGTGATAAAAAAAATTTGTTTTTTTTTCAAAACTGAATTTTTATTTTTAAATATTCCAAAAAAATTTGATAGGGGATTTTTTTGTTTCCGTTTTTTTTTTCAAACCCCACTAAAAACGAAACTTACTTAATTTTTATTTCTATTTTTATGTTTCACTCAATTCATATTTTTTCGCAAAATTTCATTTTTTTTTTTTTTTTTGAAATTCAAAATTTCGTTTTCATTTCATTTTTTTTTACCGCCACTCCATTCCGGTGTTTGGTTATTTAATATCAATATTATTATTTCATTATTTTTTCTTTGAATTTTTTTTTATTTTGAATTTTTATGCGTTTTTCTTCGTTTTGTGCTCTCCACCAACCCGTTATAATACAAAAAATTATCGTCGTCTACGCTTGTATCCGTTATCGTTGCGCGTTCAACTTCTCCCGTCGTAAACTATTCGCTTCTTCGCTCGCTCGCTTCAAAGACCGTCTTTTCGTTGCGATCAACAGAAAAGAACTGAAAATTATTTAAGCAAATTTTTTTCAACTCAGTTTGGCCATACATGAGATCGGATCGGCTAGATAGCCAATTGTCGGTTGGAATTGTGATGGCGAGAGGGAGGGGGACTGATAGCTGGTTGGTTGGACTGCTTGGTTGGTTGGATAGCCAAATGTTGGCTGCATTTTTTTTTTTTTGTCCGACTTATGTTTGTCTTGTGCGTTTTTCTGTTTGGTTTCTTTTTTGGGGGAGTCTCACACAACATGTTTGATGCAAACATGTATCTCTTTTTGTTGTAAATTGAGAAGATCGTTCGTAGAGAGCATAATTAATTTAAATATTATGCATGAAAATAGTCAATTTGGAGTAATTGATATTATGATGGATGGCGGGGAAGTCAAAAAGGGTGTTCATAAAGAGAGTGACTAAATATTAAAAAAAATATTTTTCAAGGGTCAACAGAGAAGATGTGGATTTTTTAAAGATATTTTTTTTTCTTTTTTCTGAAAATACTTGGTCGGATGCTTGAAAAAATATTTGTAAAAAAGTCGATGCTTGGTTGGATACTTAAAAAAATATTTGTTCAAAAATTCACGACTTGTGCGGTTCGTGAATTTTTGAACATTTTTTTTTTAAGTATCCAACCAAGCATCGACTTTTTACAAATATTTTTTTTCAAGCATCCGACCAAGTATTTTCAGAAAAAAGAAGAAAGAGCAAGTAAAACGTGAGAGTGAGCAAATCGAGATGTACAGGAGTCTGAATGAAGTCCGAAAATTCTACCAACGGGTAAAACATCAAACCGAAGGCTTTGGTGCAGGCACATCCTCCTGTAGAGATAAAGAAGGATACCTGGTGACAGATACAGACAGCGTGCTGAGGATCTGGAAGGAGCATTTTGAAAAACTTCTGGTATCAAATAGTAGCAGTGAAGTGGATACCCCAGAACCAATAATAGATGACGGTATATAGTGTATACCACCTAGCCAAGATGAAGTCAGAATAGCAATCAATCGGCTGAAGACTAACAATAAAGCAGCAGGTGCCGATGGGTTTCCAAGTCGAACTATTAAAGACTGGTGGTCAGATGCTGGTGAGGAACATGCACCAGCTGATTAGTACAATTTGGCTAGCGGAATGCATGCCCAATGATTGGAACCTCAGCATACTGTGTCTCGTGCACAAAAAAAGGAGACAAGACGATATGTGCCAACTATAGAGGAATAAAAGTGCTATCCAGTGTTCTGTGTGAACGACTGAAGCCAATGGTCAATGACATTATTGGACCATACCAATGTGGCTTCAGACCTGGCAAATCCATCAGGATGACCAGATTTTCACTCTGCGCCAAATCCTGGAAAAAAACCCACGAAAAACAAATCGACACATTCCACCTATTCGTCGACTATAAAGCCGCATTCGACAGCCCTATCCGTTCAGAGGTGTATAAAGCCATGTCTGCGTTTGGCATTCCTGCAAAGTTATTTCGGTTATGCGGGATTAGTTTAACAGACACAAGATCAGCAGTTAAAGTCGGAAAGGACCTATCGGAGCTCTTCAATACCCAAAGAGGATTCAGACAAGGTGATAGTTTGTCGTGTGACCTTTTTAACATCCTGCTGGAAAAGGTCATACGAGAAGCAAAGGTGAACAGAAATGGCACTCTGTACACCAAACAACACATGTTACTCGCCTGCGCCGATGACATCGATATAATGGGTGGAACAGTGAGAGCGGTAGCCACCTTTGAACAAATTGAGAAGGAGGGGGTCTGCCAAAGTGGGTCTGGCAGTAAACGGCGAGAAGACCAAGCTGATGGTATCAACGCCCTAGATGTCCAGTAGACTGGGACCAACTGTGGAACTTGAGAACTACAACTTCCAGGTAGTCAAAGATTTTATATACCTTGGTACCGCCATAAACAAAACGAATGACATCAGTTTTGAAATTCGGAGTGATGGCGAATCGATGCTACTATGGTCTGAGCAAACAACTCAAAAGCCAGGCCACCTCCCGCCAGACCAAACTAACACTCTACAAGACGCTGATACTACCCGTGCTGTTATACGGATCTGATGCATGCGTACTGACGCAAGCAGCTGAGGCAGCTCTTGGAGTGTTTGAGAGAAAAATTCTCCGAAAGATCTATGGACCGATCAGCGATGATGGTGAATATCGCCGTCCAATGAACCATGAGTTGTACCAGCTATTCTCGGACATCGACATTGTCATGGTCATGTTGTGAGAATGGATGAAGATGCCCCAGCCCAGAAGGCATATAAAAGTGAACCAACTGACGGTTCGCGCAGAAGGGGAAGGCCAAAAATACGTTGGAAAGATCAAGTCGAAGGCAACATCGCCGAAAATGGTCTTTCAAATTGGAAAAACTGCGCAAACGAACGACGCGTCTGGAAATCTTTTCTAAGCTCGGTTTATGGAACGTAAGTTCTGTCACAAGCCACTTAGCTGGCTACCAAGGCGTGGGTTTTTTAAAGAATATTTTTCTAAGGCCTACAATAGGCGAGGACTTTTTAAAGCATATTTTTTTTGAGACCTACAATAGGCGTGGATTTTTTATAGAATATTTTTTTGAGGCCTACAATAGGCGTGGATATTTTAAAGAAAATTTTTCTAAGGCCTACAATAGGCGTGGACTATTTAAAGAATATTTTTCTAAGGCCTACAATAGGTGTGGACTTTTTAAAGAATATTTTTTGAGGCCTACAATAGGCGTGGATTTTTTAAAGAATATTTTTTTGAGGCCTACAATAGGCGTGGACTTTTTAAAGAGCATTTTTCTAAGGCCTACAATAGGCGTGGATTTTTTAAAGAATATTTTTTTGAGGCCTACAATAGGCATGGATTTTTTAAAGAATATTTTTCTGAGGCCTACAATAGGCGTGGATTTTTTAAAGAATATTTTTTGTGAGGCCTACAATAGGCGTGGACTTTTTAAAGAATATTTTTCTGAGGCCTACAATAGGCGTGGACTTTTTAAAGAATATTTTTCTGAGGTCTTAAAAAAATTCTTTAAAAAATCCAACCACGTTTGAGTTCTTGGAACAATCCACGCCTGTCTTTTAATGAACTCTTTTGGGGTTTTTATACCAATTTTTACGGCGAAATTTTCCGTTCAAATTTCTTTGGAATAATTAACTTTAACTTAATTACATTTCTATCTCCATTTCTATCTCCATTTCTAACTCCATTATTTTCAGTGGCATGTGCCAACTTACTTACTGGCTTTCAAAAATATCTATTCAAAATGTTCCTCATTAACTTTCATTAGAATTTGGTTTTCTTTTATTTTCTCTGACCTGACGACCAGACATTTGAATTTATTATTAACTGGTGAAGTGAATCTAATTAAAAATTTCTTAATTAAGTGTCCACTGATTATCGGGGGGAACATTGTCACAAAAAAAAAATGAAATGTGGCAGCACCATAATTTATCAACCACTACCATCTTCTTCCACCACCAGAAAAAAAAACAAGAAACTTGAACTTTTACGATATTCCTCCAGACACAAATTATTGTGTTTTGCCACTGCCGCCTAAAAGTATGCCAAGTAATTATGTGGTGGTGTTGTTATTTGAATTGACAACGACTGTTGAGGTTTTCGCTTCATTCATTTTTTAATGGTTGGCTTCTGTTGACTGGACAACATAAAGCCATTATTAAATGGCTTGCGTGAGACTACTAAAAATATTATTTAAAAGGTCCAGGCCTTATGGGAGATTTAAAAAAATATTCTTTAAAAGATCCAGGCCTTGTATGGAGCCTTGAAAAAATATTCTTAAAAAAATCCAAGCCTTGTATAGAGCCTTGCAAAAATATACTTAAAAAAATCCACGCCTTGGATAGGCCTTGAAAAAAATATTCTTAAAAAAATCCACGCCTTGGATAGGCCTTGAAAAAATATTCTTAAAAAAATCCACGCCTTGGAAAGGCCTTGAAAAAATATTCTTAAAAAATCCACGCCTTGGATAGGCCTTGAAAAAATATTCTTAAAAAAATCCACGCCTTGAAAAAATATTCTTTAAAAAATCCACGCTTTTGCTAGTCCTTCAAGAAATATTCTTTAAAAAATCCACGCCTTTGTTAGGCCTTCAAGAAATATTCTTTAAAAAATCCACGCTTTTGGTAGGCCTTGAAAAAATATTCTTTAAGAAATCCACGCTACCTATAGGCCTTGAAAAAATATTCTTTAAGAAATCCACGCCTTTGGTAGGCCTTGAAAAAATATTCTTAAAAAAATCCACGCCTTGAAAAAATATTCTTTAAAAAATCCAGGCCTTTGTTAGGCCTTCAAGAAATATTCTTTAAAAAATCCACGCCTTTGTTAGGCCTTCAAGAAATATTCTTTAAAAAATCCACGCCTTTGTTAGGCCTTCAAGAAATATTCTTTAAAAAATCCACGCCTTTGGTAGGCCTTGAAAAAATATTCTTTAAGAAATCCACGCCTTTGGTAGGCCTTGAAAAATATTCTTTAAGAAATCCACGCCTTGGATAGGCCTTGAAAAAATATTCTTATAAAAATCCACGCTTGGATAGGCCTTGAAAAAATATTCTTAAAAAAATCCACGCCTTGGATAGGCCTTGAAAAAATATTCTTAAAAAAATCCACGCTTGGATAGGCCTTGAAAAAATATTCTTAAAAAAATCCACGCCTTGCATAGAGCCTTGAAAAAATATTCTTAAAAAAATCCACGCCTTGGATAGGCCTTGAAAAAAATATTCTTAAAAAAATCCACGCCTTAGATAGGCCTTGAAAAAATATTCTTAAAAAATCCACGCCTTGAAAAAATATTCTTAAAAAAATCCACGCCTTGAAAAAATATTCTTTAAAAAATCCACGACTTTGTTAGGCCTTCAAGAAATATTCTTTAAAAAATCCACGACTTTGTTAGGCCTTCAAGAAATATTCTTTAAAAAATCCACGCCTTTGGTAGGCCTTGAAGAAATATTCTTTAAAAAATCCACGCCTTTGGTAGGCCTTGAAGAAATATTCTTTAATAAATCCCCGCCTTTGGTAGGCCTTGAAAAAATATTTTTTAAGAAATCCACGCTATCTATAGGCCTTGAAAAAATATTCTTTAAGAAATCCACGCCTTTGGTAGGCCTTGAAAAAATATTCTTTAAGAAATCCACGCCTTTGGTAGGCCTTGAAAAAATATTCTTTAAGAAATCCACGCCTTTGGTAGGCCTTGAAACAATATTCTTTAAGAAATCCACGCCTTGGATAGGCCTTGAAACAATATTCTTAAAAAATCCACGCTTGGATAGGTCTTGAAAAAATATTCTTAAAAAAAATCCACGCCTTGTATAGGGCCTTGAAAAAATATTCTTAAAAAAATCCACGCCTTGCATAGAGCCTTGAAAAAATATTCTTAAAAAAATCCACGCCTTGGATAGGCCTTGAAAAAATATTCTTAAAAAAATCCACGCCTTGGATAGGCCTTTAAAAAATATTCTTAAAAAAATCCACGCCTTGGATAGGCCTTGAAAAAATATTCTTTAGAAAATCGACGCCTTGGATAGGCCTTGAAAAAATATTCTTTAAGAAATCCACGCCTTCTTTAGGCCTTCTATAGGCCTTTACAAAATATTATTTAAAAATCCAGATCCTTGAAAAAATGTTCCTTTTCCTTGATGACCCTTCTTTAATGTCCTTCTAATTTCTTTTTGAGACAATATAAATGAAACCTCATCTGCAAAAAATCGAATTAAATGCAAATTTTTATTTTTCAAATGACCAGAAGAAAAATAATAAAAGCCCATTATTTCTACATGACCTTTGACATTTCCAGCTGCTAAGTGTTTTGAAATGATGGTCATTTCTTAACATTTAAAAAATTTAAACAATTTTATTTAATGTTTCAATATTATTGGAACCCAATATCCTTATCCGCAAAACAAGAAAAAAACCTAAATATTTTCTCAAAAAATCGCACATCCTTTTCGCCAGCAACGCCAGTTGTCTCCAATTGTCCTTGATGATGTTTGTTTTCTTTGGAAGGGTGTGGGAAAGTCATTAAATTTGTTTAAGCGTAAAATGTTATTGGCCAGTTGGTCCTTTTTTGTGTGCTGTGTGTGTGTGTGGCCAGCCAGGATACTTTTGGTAGAAAATTGTTTCGCTTTTAAAAGAGCGACGCAAAATAAAAACAAAATGTTTTCAAATTTGCTTTTCATTGTCCTTTCATTGATTGCCACATTGAGGGAAGCTGGTTTTTAACCAAATTGAAAGTTTCGTTTTTTTTTTCATTATTAAATTTTGGGTTCCGCTCTGCTAAAGATGTCCTTCGGGAAGACGAAGACGAGGGCGAGAAATTTGAAATTCATTCGCCCTATTAAATGTTTATCGAACAAGAAAAGTGTCATTGAAAACATTTATCTGTTTATTTTGTATCGAACCAAATTAGCTGGAAGAGAGACGAGAGAGAGAGAGGAAAGACAGGGAGGACGATATGATTTTCTCTGCATAGAAACAAAACACAATTTAGAATAAATTGGATTTCCATTAGAAATCCGCCACATTTATTTTTTGTCATGGATAATTTCATTTGCGTTTAGCAGCCAAAAATTGTAACAGAGCTTCTTAAAGTGCACCCCAAAAATTTTGCAGGGTGGCCATTGGCCATCTACGAAGAATGACTGAAGAATTTTAATTGGGATTATCTTGTCTTAATTCAATTTAAAGCCAAATGCAAAATCTTGTTTTTTTTTGAAAATAAATAATACAACGAAGCATGACAGGAAGATATTAAGTTACATACAATTTATGTGGGTCCTCAGCTTTTTTTCCTTCGAAACGAAGCGCGAGACAGAAAAATAATGAATGCAAATTAAAGAAAAGCGCTGACATTTATTTATGTTATTCAATGCGAGCATGATTGGATTTTTCTGGTGAGAGCGCGAGATTTATATTTCAGCTAATTTATGATATGAAATGACAGGCTAATGACGCAAGAGAGACAGAGAGAGAAGAAGAACATTGACTATTTTACACAAAAACCAGTAAGGAAAGCAGTAAAGTCGGACGGGGCCGACTGTATGATACCCTTCACCACTATGGGTATATTAAACAGGACTATTAACATGAAATTGGATGAAATAAAATATGTGATATTTATCTATATGTGAATCTACCTAGATCTATCCATAAAGTATGTAAATCGACTTCAAACAAATAAAAATAGGTCATCCGTTGGGCTATGTCTGTACTTCTACAAAACCCAACTACGTAATTCTATGCTCAAGTTTGTAAGTTGTGCAAAATTTGATGTCGATCTGACTAACATGAGGAATTTGATGCCCAATTTACTTGAAATCGGGCAAAAAAATATATATGGAAGGTCTATCCAAATATTAAGTGATTTCAAACAAACTTGTCACAGGTTAGGTTATACTAATTTCAGAACGTTTTGTTCCTATTGGTTCCTTGGTGCGTCAATCACTTAAAATCAATCTAAATTAAAAGGGAGCTATATCTAAATCTGAACCCATTTTCACGAAACAAGGCAGATATCACTCTAGGCTCAATTCAGTACGTTATGCCAAATTTCGTGCAAATCGAAGGATATATAGCGACTTTGGTGCACCATTTACATGAAATCGGACGAAGCTATATATGTGAGCTATATAGAAATCAGTACCGATTTTCTCGAAACTTGGCGGACATCACTCTAGGCTCAATTCAGTACGTTATGCCAAATTTCGTGCAAATCGAAGGATATATAGGGACTTTGGTGCACTATTTATATGAAATTGGACGAAACTATATATGGGAGCTATATCTAAATCAGGACCGATTTTCACGAAACTTGGCAGACATCATTCTGGGCTCAATTCAGTACGTTATGCTAAATTTCGTGCAAATCGAAAGATATATAGGGACTTTGGGGCAACATTTACAGAAATCGGACGAAACTATATATGGGAGCTATATAGAAATCTGGACCTATTTTCTCGAAACTTGGCAGACATCACTCTAGGCTTAATTCAGTACGATATGTCAAATTTCGTGCAAATCGAAAGACATATGGGGACTTTGGGGCACCATTTACGTGAAATAGGACGAAACTATATATGGGAGCTATATCTAAATCTAGACCGATTTTCTCGAAACTTGGCAGACATCACTCTAGGCTTAATTCAGTACGATATGCCAAATTTCGTGCAAATCGAAAGACATATGGGGACTTTGGGGCACCATTTACAGAAATCGGACGAAACTATATATGGGAGCTATATCTTAATCTGGACCGATTTTCACGAAACTTGGCACATATCATTCTAGACCTAAATGATTAGGCTGTACCAAATTTCGTGCAAATCGAGAGATATATAGGGACCGTTTACATTAAATCGGTAAAATATATATATGGGAGCTATATCTAAATCTGAACCGATTCTTCCCAATTTCAATAGGGTTCGTCCTTGGGCCGAATAAGTGACCTATGCCAAATTTCATCCAATTCGGATCATAAATGCGACCTGTACTTTGTTTACAATTTAACATGCACAGACAGAAAGACAGACGGACGGACGGACATGCATAAATCGACTTAGAAAGTGATTCTATGCATATTTACTAAAGGAACCATGGGTCTATCTCGATTATTTTTGCCTGTTACAAACATATGCACAAAGACATAATACCCTGTACCACAGTGTGGTGAAGGGTATAAAAAAATAAATAAATAATATTCTTTAAGAAATCCACGCCTTTGCTAGGCCTTGAAGAAATATTTTAACAGGAGAATAAAAGACCTTGTCTCCAGATTCACTCCAGTAGATGAGCGAATTGCTATAATCCGTATAAACGCGAAGTTCTTCTACATCAGTCTCATTTGCGCCAATATTCCGACCGAAGATAAAAATGAACAGACCAAAGACATATTTTACGAGCGCCTAGAAACAGCATATAATAGTTGCCCTGTCCATGACATTAAAATTCTGCTAGGAGATTTTAGTGCAAAAATTGGAAGGAAAAATTTCTTTGGCCCCACCGTCGGAAAATTCAGCTTTCATGAAGAAACATCCGACAACGACATAATATTGATTGACTTCGCGGCAGCAAAAAACATGGTAGTTAGCAGCACCAGATTCAAGCATCTCCATCACTCCTGATCAAACAACGAGAAATCAAATTGTTCATGTTGTGATAGGCGGAAGGCATTCATCCAGTGTTTTAGACATCCGATCGATCCAAGAAGCGAATATCGATTCGGACCATTACCTTGTGGCAGTCAAGGTACGCACCCGTCTTAATGTAGCATCAAAGGTGCGATCTAATGTAACACGGCAACTCGACGTCGAAAAGCTGCAAATACAGCAGGTAGCCGAGGCCAACTTCGCTCAACTTACCCACCTGCTCGTCCCGTTAATAGTATAGAAGCACAATGCCAAAAAATTGTCCACTCCCTACAAACAGCAGCAAAAGCAATACTTGGGTACCAAAAACCACTACCAAGAAACCCATGGTACGATCAGGAGTGTAGTAATGCTACTGATGTGAAAAACGCAGCGTATAGGGCAACCCTGCAGACAGTAGCAGCACGTAAGGTGATGGAGAATTATCAGGAGAAAAGGATAGAGGAGAAACGTGTTTTTTAAGAAAAAAAGAAGAAATAACAAGAAAAACGTGACCTACAGGAGTCAGAATGAAGTCCGAAAAGCTCTAGATACGGATAAAACACCAAACCGAAGGCTTTGGTGCCGGCACATCCTCCTGTAGAGATAAAGAAGGAAACCTGGTGCCAGATACCGACAGCGTGTCTGGAAGAAGCATTATAAAAAACTTATGGTATCAAATAGCAGCGGTGAAGGGGATACCCCAGAACCAATAAGAGATGATGGTATAGAGTGTACACCACCTGGCCAAGATGAGGTCATAAAATTAATTAATCGGCTCAAGAACAATAAAGGAATATGAGCCGATGGGTTACCAGCCGAACTATTAAAGACTGGTGGCCAGATGCTGGTCAAAAGCATGCACCAGCTGATTAGTACAATTTGGCTAGAGGAATGCAATTCCCCTAGCCTCTAGGTTCCAATGATTGGAACACCAGCATCCTGTGTCCAGTCCACAAAACAGGAGACAATACGATATGTGCCAACTATAGAGGAATAAGTCTCCTTCCCATCGCATATAAAGGGCTATCCAGTGTGCTGTGTGAACGATTGAAGCCAATGGTCAATGACATTATAGGACCATACCAATGCCGCTTCATACCTAGCAACTCCACCATTGACCAAATTTTCACTCTGCGCCAAATCCTGGAAAAGACCCACGAAAAACACATCGACACATAACACCAATTCGTCGACTATAACGCCGCATTCAACAGCCCTATCCGTTCAGAGGTGTTTAAAGCCATGTCTACGTTCGCGTTCCTGCAAAATTAATACGGCTATGCAGGATAACTTTAAGTGGTACAAGGTCATCAGTTAAAGTAGGAAAGGACCTATCGGAACCCTTCACTACCGAACGAGGATTCAGACAAGGTGACAGTTTGTCGTGTGATCTTTTTAACATCCTGCTGGAATAGGTCATACGAGAGGCAAAATTGAACATAAATGGCACTCTGTACACCAAACAACACATGTTACTCGCCTACGCCGATGACATCGACATAATGGATCGAGCAATGAGAGCCGTAACAGCCACCTTTGAACAAATTGAGAAGGCGGAAGTCTGCCAAAGTGGGTCTGGCAGTAAACGGCGAGAAGACTAAGCTAATGGTATCAACGCCCAAGACGTCCAGTCGACTCGGATCAACTGTGGAACTTGAGAACTACAGCTTCGAGTTAGTTAAATATTTTATATACCTTGGTAACGCCATAAATAAAACGAATGACATCAGTTTTGAAATTCGTAGAGGGGTTGTGATGGCCAACAGATGCTACTATGGTCTAAGCAAAACAGTTTAGAAACAAGGCCACCTCCCGCCAGACTAAACTCACACTTTACAAGACGCTGATACTACCCGTGCTGTTATATGGATCTGAAACATGGGTTCTTGCGCAAGCAGATGAGGCAGCTCTTGGAGTGTTTGAGAGAAAAATTCTCCGAAAGATCTACGGGCCGATCTGCGTCGACGTTGAATATCGCCGTCGAATGAACCACAAGCTTTACAATTTATACGTTGTGCGAATGAATGAAAATGCCCCAGCTCAAAAGGCATATAAAAGCGAGCTTACTGATGGTTCCCGTGGAAGGGGAAGACCACGAATTAGATGGAAAGACCAAGTAGAAAAAATATCTTGGAACATGGTCTTCCACATTGGTGGATTTACGCACAAGACCGACGCGCTTGGAAATCTTTTTTAAGCTCGGCTTATGGAACAACCGTTCTCTAACAAGCTAGCTAATTAAGTAATAGAAGGCGTGGATTTTTAAAGATTATTTTTTCTAGGGCCAACAGAAGGTGTGGATTTTTTCAAGAATATGTTTTCCAGGGCCAACATAAGGCTTGGTTTTTTTAAGAATATTTTGAATATATATGTATGTGTGTTCACATTTTCATACCCAAAAAACACAACCACTTTATAAAAAAAAAAATTGAAAATTTAATTCGATTCTGTTTTTGTTAAATATTTAATGTGCTATGTATTCTCAGCTCCGACAAATTGACATTTGTTTAACATGCTGTCACACAGCTGGGAGGTAAAGTTACTTACATACTAACGAACTAATCAAAAGGTAAGGAGGTATTTAATTTTTAATTTGAATTTTTACACACTACAGATGATGCTGAAACGGAGGAGAAAAAAATCGGTTATCTGAAAAAGAAATTAAGTTTAAAATGATTTTATACGAAACACTGGTTAATGACTTCCCCTCATTTTTTAAAGAATATTTCTTCAAGGCCTACCAAAGGCGTGTATTTTTTTTAAAGAATATTTCTTCCGCAAATTCATGTCTCGTTTCATGGTAGCTATAATACATGGTGTAATTATCAGATTTACCTACGCCAGTCCCTTTCTATCGCATTTCCTGTAAGGCAATACTATCGCCTTTGTACTTCTCGAGAACATCCGCCAAGGCGAAAACGTGCGCACATTCCAAGTGCAGATTCGCAGATCGTGGTCCTGGGGTCGTCAACATTACGGGGGTTACGACCAACGTAAGCCTGGCCTTCGCCATGTTAAAGCCAATCAGAGCCATTGCTTGGTATCTATCATCCCCTACGCCACCCTAGAAAAAATATTCTTTTAGAAATCCATGCCTTCTATAGGCCCAAGAATTTTTTTTAAAAAAGTTTATTAAATCCACGCCATGTGTAAATCCTTTGAAAAACCTCGCCTCATGTGAGTCCCACCAAAATATATTCTTTATGAAATTCCCACTTCTTGGAAAGCAAATTTTTAATAAATTCCCAAAATTAATATTTTGTCCGAAAATTTATTTTATAATTCTGCTTATGACCCACTAAAGATGTCCTTTCAATATTCATAATTAATTTATTATGTTTAAGTCCAAAGTAACCAAATGAAGAAGTCCTGCTATGACTATGACCATCTTCATTGCCCTATGGGCATTAAACTTTGACTTTTACCCTCTCCTTTGGTTGTCTTCCATCATAATCCATATTACTGGCATTAATTATTTCCATGTAAACATACATACACACACGACCAAACAAACGAGAAAAACAAAGAAAACCTGAGAAAAACAGGACTTGTCACAGATGACATAATCGTCCCGACTTAAGACTTTAATTACAACAAATTGCGTAGTTGGAAACAAACATAACAGCAACAGGAGCAGGAGCAATAAGGATATAATCACACACAAACAATGCCCCTACACACCCACACTCACACACACATAAAATACATTTACCTGCCAACAATGACACTTGAACTAGTCGCAGCCATAGACCTACATCCTGGCGACTAAACTGCATAATACTTATGAACTTTGTGCTACTTATTGTTCGTGGGGGAGGTGAGTGGGGTCATTAGCTGTCCAGCTCGGCTACTCACGCCCCCTCTACTCAGGATGACTTACAAATACCACGGTGACACAATATTCCGCCCACCTTCCTAACCAACCTAACCCCTAGAAATAATTCCAACATTGCACTTGACAGTTAATCTCACCTACTTTTCGTTCTCCGTTTTTATTTTGTTGTTGATCTTTTGGCTCCCAGGTGTAAACACCTCCAAATAACAACAACAAGAACTACTACAACAAATAATTCTCATTGTACAAACAATGTTAATAACCAGAAATGACTTCCAGGAAGTCATATCTCTAATAGCTTTATGTGTGAATAGCCATGTTTGTGTGTATACATGGAGAACGAAGGCGGGAGAAGGCTGATGAGGTCTCCTTAGAGGATGTGTTGAAAAACAAACAACAACAACATCAACACATTCTCAAGGTCACATTAGAACATTGACTTAAGTGATTCTTAGTCATGGTTCAAAGGGCATCGTCATCATCCTTGTAGGACTATGTGTGTGTGTGGGTGTGTCGTTGTCATTATCATCATCCACGCCATCCTTGGGTGAATTTTTTGTCACTCTCTTTGCCATTTTAATCAAATTTGTATTGAAAAAAAAATACATTAAGAAAAAAAGAAGTGTTCCATTACAGGCAGAGTGTAATATTCATTATTATCACCTCCAACCAACCTCTGGAAATCTCAGCCCTTTACTCTGATTGTAGGAATATGTAAAGTATTTGAACAAGAACTCAAAATATAACAGGGTGGATCCAATAAAAAAATGTTGTAGATTTTATAGGCATGGATTTTTTTAAAGAATTTGGGTGGCGTAGGGGATGATGGATACCAATCAACGGCTCTGATTGGCTTTAACATGGCAAAGTCCAGGCTTATCTTGGTACCTCTTTCATCTCAATTGTGGACACTGCCCTCCCCGTGGTGCCACCTGGGGTACCTATTTTCATCACCCGATGAAATAGTGAACTAATATGTGCCGCGAGTTCACCTATAAGAACTATAAAAAATGAGTTGACGAGTCGGGTTAGTTGCCCACACTCCGAAAACCCCTCCTACTATGAAAAAGCAAAGACAAAGAAAATCAAACCCCCACAAAAGTATAAAGGTCCACGATCTGCGAATCTGCACTTGGAATGTGCGCACGTTGTACAGAACAGGCGCAGTGTTCGATTTGGCGGATGTACTCAAGAAGTACAAAGCCGATATTATTGCCTTACAGGAAATACGATGGAAAGGGACTGGCGTAAGTAAATCAGATGATTACGCCCTGTATTATAGCTGCCATGAAACGAGACATGAATTTGGCTGCGGATTTATGGTTAATAGGAGAATAAAAGACCTCGTCTCCAGATACACTCCAGTAGATAAGCGAATTGCTATAATCCGTATAAAAGCGAAGTCCTTCTACATTTCTTATTTGTCTTATTGCGCCCATGCTTCGACCGAAGACACAGATGAAGAGACCAATGACATTTTTTATGGGCGCCTAGGAACTGCGGATGACCGCTACCCTGGCCATGACATTAAAATTCTGCTAGTAGATTTTAATGCAAAAATCGGAAGGGAAAATATCTTTGGCCCCACTGTTCGAAAATTCAGCCTCCACGAAGAAACATCAGACAACGGCATGAGGTTGATTGACTTCGCGGCAGCAAAAAAACATGGTAGTTAGCAGCACCAGATTCAAGCATCTCGATATATACAAGGCCACTTGGATTTCTACCGATCGAACAACGAGAAATCAATTTGGCCATCTTGTGATAGACGGACGGCATTCGTCCAGTATTTTAGGTGTTCGATCGATACGAGGAGCGAATATCGATTGTGACAGCCAAGGTTCGCACCCGTCTTAATGTAGCAGCAAAGGTACGATCTAACACAACACGGAAACTCGACGTCGAAAAGCTGCAAACACAACAGGTAGCCTAGGCCTACTCCGCTCAACTTACCCACCTGCTTGACGAAAGCACTTCTTGTCCCGATAATAGTATAGAAGCACAGTGGCAAAGAATTGCCCACTCCCTACAAACTGCAGCAAAAGCAACACAACCATCAAGAAATCCATGGTACGATCAAGAGTGTCGTAATGCTTCTGATATTAAAAACGCAGCTTATAGGGCAATCCTGCAGAGACAGTAGCAACCCGTAATGCGATGGAGAACTATCGGGAGAAAAGGAGAGAGGAGAAACGTGTTTTTTAAGAAAAAAGAAGAAATAACAAGAAAAACGTGATTTGAGCAAATCGAGATATACAGGAGTCAGAACGAAGTTCGAAAATTCTACCAACGGGTAAAACACCATACCGAGGGCTTTGTTGCAGCACATCCTTGTATAGAGATGAAGAAGGAAACCTGGTGACATATACAGACGGCGTGTTGAGGATCTGAAAGGAGCATTTTTAAAAACTTCCGGTATCAAATAGTAGCGGTGAAGAGGATACCCCAGAACCAATAATAGATGACGGTATAGAGTGTATACCACCTATCCAAGATGAAGTCAGAATAGCAATCAATCGGCTGAAGAATAATAAAGCAGCAGGTGCCGATGGGTTACAAGCCGCACTATTAAAGACTGGTGGTCAGATGCTGGTAAGGAATATACAGCAGCTGATTAGTACAATTTGACTTGAAGAATACATGCCCAATGATTGGAACCTCAGCATCCTGTGTCCCGTGCACAAAAAAGGAGACAAGACGATATGTGCCAACTATTGAGGAATTAGCCTTCCTCCCATCGCATATAAAGTGCTATCCAGTGTACTGTGTGAACGATTGAAGCTAATGGTCAATGACATTATTGGACCATACCAATGCGGCTTCAGACCTGGCAAATCCACCATTGACGAGATTGACGCCAAATCTTGGAAAACCCCCACGGAAAACACATCGACACATTCCACCTATTCGTCGATTATAAAGCCGCATTCGACAGCCCTACCCGTTCAAAGGTCTATAAAGTCATGTCTGCTTTTGTCATTTCTCAAAATTAATACGGCTATCCAGGATAACTTTAAGTGGCACAAGGTCAGCAGTTAAAGTCAGAAAGGACCTCTCGGAGCCCTTCAATACCGAACGAGGATTCAGACAAGGTGACAGTGTGTCGTGTGATCTTTTTAACATACTCCTGGAAAAGGTAATACGAGAAGCAAAGGTGAGCGGAAATGACACTCTGTACACCAAACAACATATGTTACTCGTCTACGCCGATGACATCGATATAATGGGTCGAACATTGTGAACGGTAACAGCCACCTTTGGACAAATCGAGAAGGAGTCTGCCAAAGTGGGTCTGGCAGTAAAAGGTGAGAAAGCCAAGCTGATGGTATTAACACGCAAGACGTCCAGTAGATTCGGACCAACTGTGGAACTTGAGAACTGCAGCTTCGAGGTAGTAAAAGATTTTATATACCTTGCCGTCGAATGAACCATGAATTGTACCAGACATCGACATTGTTTGACGTATTGAGCTGCAGCGACTACGTTGGCTAGGTCATGTTGTGAGAATAGATGAAGATGCCCCAAACCCAGAAGGCATACAAAAGCGTACCAGCTGATGGTTCTCGCAGAAGGGAAAGGCACAAATACGATGAAAAGATCATGTGGAAGAAAACATTGCCGAATATGGTCTTTCAAATTGGAAAGACTGCGCAAAAGACCGCCTGGAAATCTTTTTTATGCTCGGCTTATGGAATGAAAGTTCTGTCACAAGCCAGCTAAGTAAGTATAGAGGGCGTGGATTTTTTAAAGAATATTTTTTCATGGTGTGGATTTTTTTAAAGAATATTTTTTCATGGCGTGGATTTTTTTAAAGAATATTTTTTCATGGCGTGGATTTTTTAAAGAATATTTTTTCATGGCGTGGATTTTTTTAAAGAATATTTTTTCAAGCCGAATCAAGGAGTGGATTTTTAAAGGTATATCTTTTCTAGGGTCAACAGAAGGCGTGTATTTTTAAAGAATATTTTTTCTAGTTTGTACATTAATTTGTCATAAAATTTAATCCTTTTTGAAGTTCTAATCTATTATCTGCCTCATATCTGATGCTCTTTAAATCCTTCACACTTCAGTGGCATCTGACCTTTTCCGTTCTTTTGCACCTTCTTTTCCTCTTTTTTTTTGAGGATAACACCAGCTATATTTAAATATTAATTTTATTAGCAACATTAGGTACTACTTCTACTTCTCCATCGTTGTCTTCGTTTGCCTCGTTCCTCGTTCTGATAGGTAAATCTATTTCGGTATAATGGAACTACTAAAACGGAAAATGTTGGGAAAAATATGGCATGAAAAATAAAGAGCGAAACAAAATAGAAACCTTACAGTGGCGGTAAAACTTAAATCCGCTTAAAGTGAAAAGTGAGGATACTCGCACGCACGCACACACATACACACTCACAAATATTTAGCACAACTTTAAAAGGCCAACAGCAACAACAACAACGAAACAGAACAAAAAAGCACAAAAAGTAGCTGCCATAAAGGAATAACCATCAATGTGTTCGCACACACAAACACTCACACAAAGGCACTCATAAACACAACCATAAATGTATTATATATACATATAAGGGGCCAAAGGTAGGGTTGCCATATTTGGTTAAAATAAATATCAAATTATTTCTCAAAACATAGGGTGGATTTTTTTAAAAAATATTTTTTTGACCTTAAGTATAATTTTCCAAAGGCACATAGGCTTGGAGTCATCAAGTTTTTAGAAAAATTGTTTCAAGGGTCAACTGAAGGCGTGGATTTTTAAAGAATATTTTTTCTAGGGTCAACTGAAGGTGTGGATTTTTAAAGAATATTTTTTCAAGTGTCAAATGAAAGAGTAGATCTGCGAGGAATATTTTTCAGGCTTCCGAAATAGGCGTGGATTTTTAAAGAATATTTTTTCAAGCTCCCGAAATAGGCGCGGATTTTTAAAGAATATTTTTTCAAGCTCCCGAAATAGGCGCGGATTTTTAAAGAATATTTTTTCAAGCTCCCGAAATAGGCGCGGATTTTTAAAGAATGTTTTTTCAAGCTCCCGAAATAGGCGCGGATTTTTAAAGAATATTTTTTCAAGCTCCTGAAATGGGCGTGGAGTTTTAAAGAATATTTTTTCAAGTTCCCAAAACAGGCGTGGTGTTTTAAAGAATGTTTTTTCAAGCTCCCGAAATAGGAGCGGATTTTTAAAGAATATTTTTTCAAGCTCCCGAAATAGGCGCGGATTTTTAAAGAATATTTTTTCAAGCTCCCGAAATAGGCGCGGATTTTTAAAGAATATTTTTTCAAGCTCCCGAAATAGGCGCGGATTTTTAAAGAATATTTTTTCAAGCTCCTGAAATGGGCGTGGAGTTTTAAAGAATATTTTTTCAAGTTCCCAAAACAGGCGTGGTGTTTTAAAGAAACATTTTCCATAGGTCCCACTTCGAACCGACCAAAATTTTCAATTTTATATCCCTGTCAACTTCCTCCTTTATGAAATCCTAAATGATGAAACTTCACTTCCTAATAGCGACAGCGACAAACATTCCGACACTGAAATACATTGACATACCACCTATTTCTATGTATAGAAAATTTCATTACGAAAATACACACGCATACACACACACGCACACCAGCATCGACTCGACTCGACTCATTCATTAAATTTAGTGAAAAAGTTATGACGTCAGTAGAATACAACAAAAATAACAACAAAACATTTGTTGGCGGCAATAACACCAATACAAATACAAACAAAAGCAAATAGCTTAACAGACACACACACACCCGCATTCATAGAATGAAATGACTGACATACCATGGACTTGAATATGGTTCAAGTGAGTTTATAAACATTTACAAAAGGATAAACAACAACAACAGCAACGACAACAGCAACGACAACAACAATCACACAGAAAACATAGAAATTCTTGTGGCATTTGAATGGAGTGTCCTGCCAATGGGTTTGTGTGCGTGTGTGTGTATTAGTGTCCGTTTAAAATTATTTTGTGCAGAACTGTGATGTGATGTCATTAATTTTTTTTGCAGCAGACAATTTTCCAAAAGAGAAAGAGAGATTGTCTTTACTCAATTTAAGTTCTGCTGAGAGCACATTAAGAGATTAATTTTATACAGATTTTCAATTCTCTTAAATTTTCATTTTATTCTCTTGTTTTCATTGCAGATTTATTTTCAACGAAAAGCAAACAGCTGTTGCCATGGCTTCGAAGGGTGAGTACCGCAATTTTATTTCCTACCCTGATTTGTAAAAAAATATTTTTTAAAAGGCATGGATTTTTTAAAGAATATTTTTTTTAAGGCCCTACAGAAGGCGTGGATTTATCAAGAAGATTTTTTCAAGGCGTGGATTTTTTAAAGAAGATTTTTTCAAGGCGTGGATTTTTTAAAGAAGATTTTTTCAAGGCGTGGATTTTTTAAAGAAGATTTTTTCAAGGCGTCGATTTTTTAAAGAAGATTTTTCAATGCGTGGATTTTTTAAAGAAGATTTTTTCAAGGCGTGGATTTTTTAAAGAAGATTTTTTCAAGGCGTGGATCTTTTAAAGACGATTTTTTTCAAGGCGTGGATTTTTAAAGAAGATTTTTTCAAGGCGTGAATCTTTTAAAGAAGATTTTTTCAAGGCGTGGATTTTTTAAAGAAGATTTTTTCAAGGCGTCGATTTTTTAAAGAAGATTTTTTCAAGGCGTGGATTTTTTAAAGAAGATTTTTTCAAGGCGTGGATCTTTTAAAGACGATTTTTTCAAGGCGTGGATTTTTTAAAGAAGATTTTTTCAAGGCGTGGATTTTTTATAGAATATTTTTTCAAGGGTTGTATAGGCGTGGATTTTTTAAAGACGATTTTTTCAAGGCGTGGATTTTTTATAGAATATTTTTTCAAGGCTTGTATAGGCGTGGATTTTTTAAAGAAGTTTTTTTCAAGGCGTGGATTTTTTATAGAAGATTTTTTTCAAGGCGTGGATTTTTTATAGAAGATTTTTTTCAAGGCGTGGATTTTTTATATAAGATTTTTTTGCAAGGCGTGGATTTTTTATAGAAGATTTTTTTCAAGGCGTGGATTTTTTATAGAAGATTTTTTTCAAGGCGTGGATTTTTTATATAAGATTTTTTTGCAAGGCGTGGATTTTTTAAAGAATATTTTTTCAAGGCTTGTATAAGGCGTGGATTTTTTAAAGAATATTTTTTCAAGGCTTGTATAAGGCGTGGATTTTTTAAAGAATATTTTTTCAAGGCTTGTATAAGGCGTGGATTTTTTAAAGAATATTTTTTCAAGTCGAACCAAGATGTGGATTTTTTAAAGAATATTTTTTCAATACTGCAAATTTCTTCATATTGTTATCATAAAGAAAACAATAATCATACGCCCCCTTGGTGTTGAGGGGTGGGGTTATCATATGCGTCTTTTGCCCATATTTTTTCCTAGATAATGTGGTTGTAATTTCCAAAAAAAAAAAGAACCCGCCTACCCCACATGTGTATTTCGTTTCAGTCCTTTTTTTGCATTTCAGAGATTATGAAACATTTTCTTGTTCACACATAATTTGTATTTCAACACACAGATATGGATACATAATTTATTTATGTAAGCAAGCATGGACGCTACACATATGTGTGTGTATGTATGAATGTGTTGATAAATATATGAGTGTGTTTGTATGTGTACTGTCACATAAACCAAATCGAAAATGCCAAACAAGCCATCCAGCCAGCCAGTCAACCAACCATACAATCGAATAAATAACCATCAATGACACATTTCTACAATCTCTCACACAAAGGCTGGCATAGCAATACATGGAAAAGAACAACGCATACATAGATATGGAACACATTCCTATGATGACTTCTACTACCATCACCAACAAAAACAATAATGCCAAAAGACCATGACTATCATCGAACAAACAGTGGCAGTTAGAGAGAGGACAGGAACAGCAAATAATCATTCCGACCATCCATTGTTTTTCCCACAAAGTCAGACACACACACAGAGGCACATACACACTTATTGCGATGTATGTGTATGTGCCACTGTTGCTTAAGATTGTTGTTTATATCGAATACAACAAGTAATGAATATCAAAAAATATATAATGAAGTAGAAGCTTTTACTTTCCATAGTCGTCAGAATGGTTGGTCGGTTGAATGTCCTAATTCATTTAGGACATATTTTCATGTAGCGACAAGCACACACACACATGCAGACGTATATGTGTGTGTGTGTAAAGGAAGCAAAATTATGGCTAGTGTCAATGTATGAATTTTTACGCATTGATGGTGCACTCAGGGTCATTCCATATGGCAAAGTTCAAGGCTCGATTTTTAATGGAATAACTGCTCAAGGATCTACCGAGGCGGGGATTTTTTTAGAGATTATATTTTAAAATCTTATAGGAGGCGAGGATTTTTAAAAACATACATTTTTTTTAAAAAACATATTTCTTAAGGTAGGGGATGATAGATACCAAGCAACGGCTCTGATTGGCTGTAACATGGCGAAGTCCTGGCTTATCTTGGTCCCGCTTTCATCTCAATTGTGGACATTGACCTCCCCGCGTTGCCACCTGGGGAGCTATTTTCATCACCCAATGAAATAGTGAGCTAATATGTGCCGCGAGTTCACCTATAAGAACTATAAAAAATGGGTTGAGGCGTCGTATTTGTTGCCCACACTCGGAAAACCGAACTTACTATGAAAAAGCAAAGAAAAAGAAAACCAAACCCCTCTAATGTTGACGACCCCCGCAAACGTATAAAAGACAACGATCTGCGAATCTGCACTTGGAATGTGAACACGTTGTACAGAACAGGCGCAGCGGATGTACTCAAGAAGTACAGAGTCGATATTATTTATTGCCTTACAGGAAATGCGATGGAAAGGGACTGGCGTAAGTAAATCATATGATTGCGCCCTGTAGTTTATCTGCTATGAAACGAGACTTGAATTTGACTGCGGATAATCCGTATAAAAGTCTCATTTGCGTCCATGCTAAGACTGAAGATAAAGATGAACAGACCAAAGATATATTTTACGAGCGCCTAGAAATAGCATGTGACCGTTGCCCTGGCCATGACATTAAAATTCTACTAAGAGATTTTAATGCCAAAATCGGAAGGGAAAATATCTTTGGCCCCACCGTTGGAAAATTAGGCCTTCATGAAGAAACATCCGACAACGGCATGAGGTTGATTGACTTTGCGGCAGCAAAAAAACATGGTAGTTAGCAGCACCAGATTCAAGCATCTCGATATACACAAGGCCACCCGGATCTCTCCTGATCAAGCAACGAGAAATCAACCAGTGTTTTAGACGTCCGATCGATCCGCGGACCGAATATCGATTCGGACCATTACTTTTTGGCAGCCAAGGTACGCACCCGTCTTAATGTAGCATCAAAGGTGCGATCTAACACAACACGGAAACTCGAAGTCGAAAAGCTGCCTACTCCGCTCAACTTACCCACCTGCTTGAAGAAAGAACTTCTTGTCCCGATAATAATATAGAAGCACAGTGGCAGAGCATCCCTGGAGCAACCCTGCGGACAGTAGCAACACGTAATGCGATGGAGAACTATCGGGAGAAAAGGAGATAAGAGAAACGTATATTCAGAAAAAAGAAGAAAGAACAAGAAAAGCGTGAGCGTGACCCAATCGGGATGTACCGGAGTCAGAATGAAGTCCGAAAATTCTACCAACGGGTAAAACACCAAACCGAAGGCTTTGATGCAGGCGCATCCTCCTGTAGAGATGAAGAAGGAAACCTGGTGACAGATACAGACATCGTGCTGAGGACTTGGAAGGAGTATTTTGGAAAACTTCTGGTATCAAATAGTAGCGGTGAAGAGGATAGCCCAGAACCAATAATAGATGACGGTATAGAGTGTATACCACCTAGCCAAGATGAAGTCAGAATAGCCATCAATCGGCTGAAGAATAATAAAGCAGCAGGTGCCGATGGGTTACAAGCCGAACTATTCAAGACTGGTGGGCAGATGCTGGTCAGGAGCATGTACCAGCTGATTAGTACAATTAGGCTGGAAGAATGCATGCCCAATGATTGGAACCTCAGCATTCTGTGTCCCGTGCACAAAAAAGGAGACAAGACGATATGTGCCAACTATAGAGGACTAAGTCTCCTTCCCATCGCATATACAGAGCTATCCAGCCAACTGTGTGAACGACTGAAGCCAATGGTCAATGACATTATTGGACCATACCAATGTGGCTTCAGACCTGGCAAATCCACCATTGACCAGATTTTCACTCTGCGCCAAATCCTGGAAAAAACCCACGAAAAATACATCGACACATTCCACCTATTCGTCGACTATAAAGCCGCATTCGACAGTCCTATCCGTACAGAGGTGTATAAAACCATGTTTGCGTTTGGCATTCTTGCAAAATTAATACCACTATGCTGTTATATGGGCAAGCAGATGAGGCAGCTCTTGGAGTGTTTGAGAGAAAAAATCTCCAAGGAATACAATGGAAAGATCAAGTCGAGGACAACATTGCGGAAAATGGTTTTTCAAATTGGAAAACCTGCGCAAAAGACCGACGCGCCTGGAATTATTTTTTAAGCTCGGCTTATGGAACGAAAGTTCTGTCACAAGCCAGCTAAGTAAGTAAGTAAGTATTTCTTAAGGTGCTCTAAACAAATATTTCCGAGACTCTTTAAAATGCGTGGATTTTTAAGAACATCCATGATTAAAAAAACATGTTCTAGGGTCTGAAGTATTATTTTTGGATATGAGTCACGTCAATATGTCTACAGTTATTTAACTTATGAATAAAAAAATACTTTTTTTCTATTTTTATTATAAATATGTATACATAAAATGCCATCCCACATTAATTTATTTATGCAGTATATTGTTATTAATATGAATTCCAATTAATTGGCATCTGTAACAAATAAACATAAAATGATTTATTATATTCCATTACATTCTCTTGACATTCATAGACATACATTTATTTATTTATATTTATTGGCTAACCACAATTAAGCCGCACATAAAAAATTATGACAATATTTGATGTATTTGTGGTTATAATTTCAAAATTAATAGCCGTAAATAAAACAGAGGAGAGAAGGATGGCCATCACACAACAGAGCCAACGGCACAACAACAATAAATCATTTGATGTAACACCACCATCACTTGTGTGGACAGGATGAAAGGCTATTTGTCTATAGGGACATAGGTCAAAAGGAAGCCAAATTCAAGGAATAACATTCTAGAAAATTCTAAAAATAGCCATACCTATTGTGGACCTTAAAAACAAATATTTGAAAAAATCCACGCCTTATGGAGACCTTCAAAAAACAAAAAAATTATTAAAAAAAATCCGCGCTTTAGAAATCCATTATAAATATCCTTGGAACGCATTTCAGTTTTTTTAGATTATTCCTCCTTTTTATCAAACCAACCCAAATCAAAAAAAAAAAACTTCGACATAAAAATGTTGATCGCCTTTGAACCCAAATCAAATGAGTCACACACATATGTGTGTATGTTTGTGTAAGTGACACATCTGAACGCATCAAACCTGACTGACACCAGTGACCCAACATAACCACCACACACACATACGCATACGCAGAGAAGATTCGGAGAATGGGGAGACAAAATCAAATTTGTTTTGCTGGGAAAACTTTGAATTTGATTTGTTACCAAGTCACTCAATGTAATTGGCAACTACATTCTGTGGCTGGCCAATAAAAAGGCCAACTTCGCTCAAAGGATATTTGACCCAAAAGTTGTTGGTGTTTTCAAGTTTTACCATGAAAAATATATTGGCTATAGAATTTTATTTTAAAATATTTCCTGACTCTTAGCCTTTTTTTAAAAAAAAGTAAAGGGCGGATTTCATGTTGTCAATTTTCTTCGAGATGCGATGTAATGGAAAGTTATTGGTTTTTTGCCCTTCCCAAAGGGTTAAATGCAAAGGAAACATTTCACCCTTTGGGGTCAACTATTAGCCAAGTCAATAATTCATCAATGAGTTTTTCCAAAAAATAAATAAAGGAAACTTTCATTTCCTCAAGAAAAAAAGTCCTCTCATCTGTATTCACCTCCTCACCCTGTATGCCGTCCCATCGATGCTGAGGCTGATAACTTCTGCTCAGCCATTTAATGTTTTCTGTTGTGGTCACATTTGTTGCTACAAAAATATTTGTAAAGTACCCTTTTTTTAGGGGGAGGGGGTGGAACAATTTGTCACGAACGGAAATTATTTTAAGACGAATTTTGGCTTTGCCTTTCATTCTGTTTAATTTAGAAAAACATATTGATTTCATTATCTTGGGCGTTTACACTTTTATTGTGTTTCAAAACGCATTGAATTCCATATTCGTTACAATCTTCATACTCCGTAATATTACAACATTGAAATGTCAAATGGCAGATTCTAACGAGTATGGAATTAGCGCCGACGCCACTTTCCTTTTATTATTGTTGACACTCAAAGACTCTGTTTTCGTTGGCCTACCAATCAACAGGTAATCTGTCACTCTATTTTTCCACTCTTCTATTTTTTATCAATAAAGCAACTGCCTTTATTTTAATTTAAATCTAAAAACGTTCGTGTTTTTATTTCTTCTATTTTGCACGCAATTTCGGCGTCAACATTTTGGTCCATTCGAACCGGAGACGAGTTTTTGGAAGCGAAGTTCTAATTGGTTTTTTTCTTGTTTGCATTTTTCAACAGCAGAATAACAACAACACAACATCACCCCCATACCTCATCATCCCTACACATAATCACCATCATTATCATCTTTATCATCAAAAACAGGTAGGTCAGTGCAGTGCTTTTTTATTTTCTGTGTGAGCTCGCGAAAATAATAACAAACATAATAATAACTAAAACAAAAAAAATCATAAACAAAGTTCGACGGCCTATTATTTTTTCCAAAAACAAATTCGCAGGCCGCTTTACAACCTTTTGTCGTTTCGTTTACCTCCCCGTCTGTCGTATATTAGTCGCGGACGGACTAATCGTGATCAGTGAAAAAAGAAAAAAAATTGTTAAAAATTTTCGTATTTAATTTGTGTTTTGATTCTAAAAAGTGAGTGGTTATTTTATAATAATTTTTCTATTAAACGTTTTTTAAAAAAACAATTTGTTTTATTAATTGAAATTATTAAATTATTTTCAAAATAAATAACAATAATTTGAAACACCCCCACTCACTCTAATATTTGGTTGCATTCTATTCGAATAGCAAGAAAAAAAATATAACCAAACGCAAAAATATTTTCGTTTGTTTCTTTTTTCACTGATCGACAATACACAATTATATTTACATACCTACGCTGGTTAACGTACGTACGTTGGTTGTCACCATACACAATTATACTTACATTGTTACGTTGGTTGACATACGTACGCTAGCCACCACTAGCCTATCGTTTAACCATACACACACGCTATACACATACATACCATTTGTTAGGCAGCCGTCGCTCGCCTTGTTGAGTTGTTTTCTTTCGTTTCTTCTTTGTTACGTGTACGCTACACACATCGGGTCGGTCGAGTGTGGTTAGTTAACACGTTTGGTACAAAGTTGAAATTTTTTGTTTATTGAATTAGTAGTGTGTGTATGACTATTTGAAATATAGTTGTGTATAATAATAACGCAATACACCCTACAGTCCGCATTGGTTGAAATTCATATAAATAATTTTTCGTATTATTTATATTGAATTTAATTAAAAATAATATAATTTTGATATTATTCACCTTGTTATATATTTATAAAACATTTATTTTCAAATCGAGTGGAAAATTTATAATTTTTTTAAACCTTTTTCGCAGTTTTGTTGATTTTTAGTTAATTTTTCTTGAAAATTAAGCTTTTTCGTGTAGTTTCTTGGCTACAATTTTGATATTATCGTTCGATGTTCGGCATTTATCGACAATTATTTTCTATTTTTTGGATTTCAATTCAATTTTTGTGAGTTTTTGATAGAATCTTTGGAAAATTTTGGAACATTTTCGTCATTTTTTGGACTTTATTTGTCATATAAACAATTTTGGTTGGTTTTTCGAACAATTTTTATCGGTTTTCAAATATTATTTCGGATATTTGGATTGTTTTAGCAAATTTGAGCTATATTTCATTAAAAATTGTGGTAAATTCGTCGGTTTTTTTAAAACTTGTTGGACATTTTTTTGGAATTTTATTCAAATATTGGAAAAATTGTTCGATTTTTTAATTTTTATTTCGATTTTGGTATTTTCCTTAAAGAAGTTGGTGTTTCTTTGGAATAATTTGGATCGATTGGTTAATAATCGAAACCAGATTGACATTTTCTCCATAATTCGATTTCTTGATTTAGAAAATCATTACATTTGGACATTTTTCGTAATCCTTTTTGATTGTTGAGCGGTTTTTGCATTTAAGACTCCAATATGTTTACTCCTTTTGATAGTTTTATCAGAGTTTCTGACTCTTTTGTCAAATTTGTTGAATATATCCGGGCAATGAAACCCGAAGATATAAATATTTTTGCTCTGGAAGTCCGTAGCGCCGAACTAGGAAAAGTTTGGAAAGAAACAGAGGATAAGTTCAGATCGTGTATTCTCTATTTGGAAACGTCTGAAGAAACGACTAAAGAAATGCTCGAGTCGGCGGATCGGAAATTTGAGGTAGTGTACCAAAAATATATGGATTGTTTATCGAGCTTGAATTGTAAGCTGTCAGAATTAAAGGGCGAACAACAATTGTTGAACTCCTCTCGCAGTAGTTCAGTAGCTTCTCTAACGCAGCATCACTGTGATACTAGCTCTCCAATATCGCGTATTGAAGATACTAGTACTCCTCAGACCTTTTCTATTCCCCCAAATTTAGACAGTGTACATAGTCTAACATTACCTCCGTGCGATACCGATATTTTCGAAGGAGATTTTCAGTCATGGCCTACATTTAGAGACCTTTTCAGCACGGTTTATATAAATAATACGCGTTTGAGCGATATTGAGCGTCTTTGCCATTTAGTGCGCAAAACCAGTGGAGAAGCTCGGGAAATTGTGTCGAAATTTCCTTTAACGCATCGTAGTTTCGGTCCAGCGTGGAATGCGTTGAAAGACACGTATGATAATCCACGTTTACTTGTCCACAATCAATTGAAAACCCTGTTTGCTCTGCCGGTCCTTCAAATTGAATCAACTTCGGGTCTTAAAATTATTCAAAGAGGAATTAACGGTTGTTTATCAGCGATGTCTATCTATGACATCCCAACAGAAAATTGGGACCCATTTTTAGTGTTCTTTTGTCTTCAACGGCTACCCAAAATTACTCAAACCTTGTGGGAGCAAAGCGTTAGGGACAAAGCAGCTATTTCACTTTGGAAAGATTTAGATAGCTTCCTAACTGAGAGAATTAGAACTCTAATGTGCCTCCATGATATGAGAGGAAGTGAGCAGGCACCCAAATCTAACGTAAAAAGGGTCCAAACACATTTGACTAAATCGGATACGTCAAATAATTTAAAGTCGCCCCAAAAAAAGGATTGTATTCTCTGTCCGCAACACGTCCATCAACTTTTTGAATGCCCTCGTTTTAGAAATATGTCGATTTCTAATAGATTCTCGATCGTTAAGCGGCATCGCCTATGTGTCAATTGTTTGCGAAAGGGGCACGAGGTTAAAACTTGTCGAAGTAAGCATCGGTGTTCTCAATGTAGCAGAACACATCACACTTTGTTGCATCGAAACGACTCATCACCAAATAAATCAAATACTACGGTTTGTTCGGTAAACCGGAGTCCCAGTAATTCGCCAACTTCTGCACCTGCCAATCCTACTGTCGCATCCACCACATCTCTTGTTTCTCGGCAGGTCTTCCACACTTCCCAAAATAAATCGGTATTACTGGGTACCGCTACAGTAAATATTCTCCATGATGGTGTTTCTTATCCTGCTAGGGCTTTAATAGACCCCGCGTCAGAGTCTTCATTTTTGTCTGAGCGGCTTCAAAAACGTTTGAAACTCCCTGTCTCTACAACTAATGTTAGTATTTCGGGAGTGAATTGTGCAATTTCGGCCAATTCTCGTAAAGTTTGTTCTTTGAAAATTGGGAGTCCTTGTGATCCTACAGTAATGCTAGAAACTAGCGCATTGGTTTTGCCGTCAATTTCGGGTAATCTTCCCTCATTTACAGTTACGTCTGATTTAAGAGCCCAAATGCCAAGTATTCGTCTGGCAGATGCTAATTTGTTTGATTCACGTCCCGTGGATCTTCTTTTAGGTGCAGATTTGTACCCAAAAATATTGTTAGATGGTTGTCGTACTATTGTTGCTGGAAGTTTGTTAGCTCAAAATTCAGTTTTTGGCTGGCTGGTTACTGGACCCATCCCCTCGTCAATGATCCGTACCTTTTCCACTACTATTCGCAGGCAAAATTATAATACACAAACTAGGTATTTATAATGCCTCAGTTATGGCATACCCCGGGGTAGTATATAGTCGAATTGAAGTCCTAGTTAAAAATGTGTTCGTGCATTTAGTATCTAGTAATACAAAAGTAGCTCCTATTAAATCATTTTTACTACCTCGTTTGGAACTTTGCGGAGCAGTTTTAGCCTATTAACTTTTGAAAGTTATTGAGATCGTTGTAGAATTTCGTCAGGTTTATTGTGGGACGGATTCTATTATTGTTTTGTCATGGCCAATTGAGTTTGTAGTATCCATGATCTTGTTAATAATTCTCTTAGTCTATTCGAGATTTACCTCCACTGGAGACAGACATTGAAATGAGTTCGGTGCATTTTCATTTGTCTTTTGTTCTTTCCCATTCGTAAAAAATCATGGATAAATATTCCTCCTTTGTAACAGGCATTCATACAATTGCATATTTGTTATGCTTCATTTGTCGAACTTGTGGTCGATACCGTTGTAAATATTTTTACCTCGATAAATAAT